>NC_081409.1:241995831-242230831 GCF_030272615.1 Cryptomeria japonica | reverse complement strand
GAAGTGTTATAGATCCTTTACCTTTCACTGAACATGGTGCATCATTACCAAATCTTACATAGCCTCCATCATAATCTTCTAATTTAACAAACTTGTGTTTATCACCTGTCATGTGATGTGAGCATCCACTGTCTATGATCCAAGAATCATTATTATATATGTGAGATATTAGGGTTTTTTCTTCATACCTTTCTTCATCTGATCCATCTTTAATAGCCACATAAACAAATTCCTCTGTATCAGTTTCATCAGATTTATCATCGTTGGATTCCTCATCAACTACTAGACACATCTTTCTATCTCTCCTTCTGAAGTCTCGATGTCCTCTGTATTGGTTGTCTTTCTGTTTGTTATCTCGATATTTTCTCTTTTCACTAGATTCTTTGTCAGGGTAGTTAGAAGCCATATGTCCTATTTTATCACTGTTAAAACATTTCAAAGGTAGCTTTCCTTTATACTTACCTTTGCCTCTCGGTAACCTTCTGGCCAATAGTGCTTCAAACTCTTCTTGCTTTTTGATTTCCTCATACAGTTTGTGTACTTCTTCCATGTTTTTACAAAATCTCTCACTTGCTCCATTGTGATTTCCTTCAGAATACTTATTCATTCTATCATTATAGTCATCAGATTCACCAATATGAAAAGAACTGAATGCAGATTCAACTTTATTTACCGAAGACCCACTGTTATCAAAATTACTTAACTCAAATGCATGTAGCTTACCGATAGTGGCATCCAAAGAGACTGGCATGTTTGGTACAGATCTTAATTCATTGATTGTAGAGACTCGAATGGCATAAGCAGGTAAAAGGGTTCTCAACAACTTACTTACATCCTTTTCTTCAATAGTTCCTCCTGCTCCTTTAATTTGATTGACAATTTCCTTTAACCTTGTACTGTATTGGGTTATGTTCTCACCTTCATTCATTCTCATGGATTCAAGTTGTCCTCTTAGACTATCTACTTTTTCTCTTTGAACATGTTCATCACCACCATACATAAATATGAGCTTGGTCCACATCGCTTTTGCATCATTACAGCCTTCTAGATCATTAAACTCTGAGTCAGTTAATGCTGATGTTATTTCAATCATAGCTTGAATATGTTCTTGCTTTGTCTTTATCTCTTCCATGGTCATCGAGTTGGTACTAGGTGGTATGTAATCATTCTCCAAATAATATGTTGCATATTCTCCAATTCCTGATAAGTGTAGCTTCATCCTTTTCTGCCATGTGGAGAAACTTGACTTGTTCAGCTTTGCTGCATCTTTTTTATACATCTTCGGATCTTTTCCTCAAGTACCTTTAAACTTTTCTTCCGGAGTCCACAGCTTTGATACCAATTGTAAAGTTCTGATGCCAATAGTTAATAAGATGAGAGGGGGGGGTGAATTATACAAACTTAACTTGTTCAATATATTCAACAGATTCATCCTCGGTAGCTTATACTTCAGAACATGTAACCAAAATTGTAAAACATTCAAACTTATGAATAGATAACATCACAACACATATAACACCAGATTTTATGTGGAAACCCAAATAGGGAAAAAGCACTGTGGGATTTCAAACCCACTAAGAAATATACCCTTCTAGAGTATGCTCGGTTAAAAGCAATTCCTGTTAAACATTACAAACACATTGCTAGATGTGACACGGTTAAGGGATTTCCCTCAGACTTGTTAGAGTCTTGCACTTTGTTAGAAGTGACCTTGTCAAAGGATTTCAAACACTCATTTAGAATGTTACCTGGCTAGAGGGTTTACAAATAAGACTGTTAGGTCCACTCGGTTAAGAGATTTCCTGTCACTTACAAAATAAATAACAGTAATAAATTATATCTGCAACTTCACATCTGAAATGCTAAAGAAGATTCTATATGCTCAAAACTATCTAGTCATAAGACTTATCTAGTCCCTTGTTGGGCTTGTTGGGCTTCTCAATCTGTTCTTCAATCAGATCTTCAAGCTTTTGAGCTCGGTAAACAATCCTGTAGCATCACTGTGCATACATTTGCCCACATGCATTGTTTATCAACAATTCCTTATTTATAAACAATTTCTAACCGCTTAATCTCCTTGATCACATTTTCCATGATCAATCTTAGCCATCAGATCATCAGACTTTGACTAGGTTCAATGTATCCTTTGATCTCAAAACGTTTTACCTCACCTTGGAACTTGCATTCCTTCCTAGGAACTTTTGGTAGGTTATTGCGGTTCAATCTGTGTTGTAGATTTTCCTTTTGATTTTTCATTGTCGTAGATTCTTAACAAACTCCTTGCCTGACATACCAATCATTTATTCATCTCCAGCTCATCAGCATCCTTCATTAAATAATGCTTTTATCCATCCAATGCGATCTATTATGACTCGGTTGAAACTCAGTAAATACCGAACTTCACTCGGTAGACATTCTGCCTTCTTTAACCGATATCGATAACCTTAGGGTTTACTGACTAGGTTCCTTGCTCGGTGACATAATACAGTATTAAACTTATAATCAACAACATGTGTAGGATATCAAAACAATCAAAACAACATGATCTCATCATTGTCTAACTCGGTAATAGTTGCCCATTGAATAATTTATTTCTCCCCTTCATTATCACATTCTTCTGTGTCACTTACCAACCTCTTAATACTCATCAAAACATACTTCTCAAGATATGGCAACATCATACTGAATCAAAAAATCAATTTCTTGACATCAATGACAAAATAATATTATTAAGACAGTAATCATCCTTCTTCAGTTATATCAATAATCTCCAACAACCTTCTCAATATCCTTATTGAAATGCCAACAATCTCCTTTCTATTGTAATGCCAACACCAAGTACCAATATGTATTCCAAATCTTAGCATCATCTCATTGGGGGCAACCTTATCTGATCAACAAAAATTTGCCTCCCTATCACGATTGTTCTTTCTCTATATCTTCCTCTACTTTAGCTTCGCATATCTCGGCAAAGGCATGCTCGCTAAAGTGGGGGCAAAATGTAATATAAAAAATATTGTCCCTTGTAATTAATATGACAAATGATTCTTTTCCTCCATATCATCGGAGGTCAAGATCTGCCATCTTGTCCTTTTATCCACTTAGGCCATCCTTGTCAACTCTTGCCGAAGTGTTACCAACTTTGTCAATCTGTCACCTTCGAGGATAAAGGCACAACGCATAGACGTTTGTGCAACAAACTAGCATCCCGCGAATCTGATAGTCCTTAGGTGTCCATTTAAGCGTTACGCCTATGCCCGAAAGGAATCATAACACATTTGTATGTGCCCATCAATGTCTAAATTCCTTCCTAGGTTTGTATCTCTCACTTGGGAAGCATTCAGAAGGATCTTTTAGCAATTTGGTAACTAGTTCTTTCAGGTTGAGCTCTTAGAGATAATTTTTGATAGCATACTACCAACACCACCATTGTTGCGGCATTACCAAGCATTCCAAGCACTTCCGAGCGTATAGCGTGGACCGGTTGTGAGATTTTCTTAGTACTCTTTAGTATTTTCGTCATTTTGTTTTGTAATCCATGTTTTTTGCAAGTTTTAATATTGTTTAGTTGTTTTATCAATTATGCCAGCGTGTCCAGAGCTTTTTGCTCGGACTTTGCACTCCATTCGTACAACCCATTTGTGATGTAGGATGTGATGTATGTAATAGCTACGAGGATGCAAATGTAGTGAATATAGGGCTACCATGATGATCAAATGCAAAATGCTCTAGGGATTACTTAAAAAAGGCATCACTGTGGAAAAAAAAGGCGGACACATGTGTACATTCAGAATCATACTCCATAACAAAAAAGAAATAGGTGAATGCAATGTGATAGAAATGCAAATAAAGAGATCATGGAGCGTAAGAAACCTTGGAACGTGTTGTTAAAGTATGAAGCACTTATTTTGATTTAGCACTGTATATGAGGAACCAAGATGATTTCATAGCCAATGCATGGATTGACATAATAAACAAACACACAAAAGGTTAATCTAGCACCACATAGAGCCATAGAGGACCTTGAGGAAAATGGTGCTAAAAGAGCCACAAGAAAAATATATGCCCTAGTGTAACATGAGAGATTCGAGACCTCATGAGGGAACAACAAGGGACATACTAAGAAAACACATGCAAGCAAAACAAAAAAAACCAAGACCATGCCCCTAGTTTCATCACTCATAGCACACCATGATATGAAGGATCATGAAAACCACAGGGAAACAAAACAATGAAACTCGAAAAAGATAAACATAGATCACAAATAAATCAAAGCCAACATGAATGCCTAAATATATTTTGCCAAAAGATAATTGAAAAATTGGACTAGATGTTGTCTGACTAGAGGAAGTATACATCCTGTGCAAATTGATGATTGGACAAAGGATCAATGATGGTGAATGACAAAAGATACTTGATGCAATCATGATGACAAGGACACTATATGATGATTGATGGAAAACCAGCCAAGCGAACATGATCTTGACAACACAACTAACGCATATATACAATCGACACCTATGTACAACTGACTTAGCAACCACAACATGAACCAAATAATATACAGTACTAGATCAACCTATGTACAAGAAGACAAATACCCGAGCATGCTATATATAGGAAGCAACCACACAGATATTACCGATAAAATCTCAAGGTATGATCAGCGCAAGGTGGGCGGAACATGAAGGTGAGTAGTGAAAGATACTACGCTAGGAAGAGCAACATAAAGACCCAAGAGATAATGGAACTACCCTTTACACATTGCTCCTATTTCTAGGTTTTCACCACGTGTACTTGTCCATGATGCCTCATGAAGTGGTTTTCACTAGGGGACGAAATTGTTTCTCTTTACTATTTTTGGAATTTTTTCATTTTTCATTTTTTGCTTTTGAAAAGTGGGGCATCCTACCACAGAATATGCATAGAATATTTTTAGGTGCATGATGTTGAGGGGATCATGGAGAGGTTCCCCTTTTGGAGTGAATAACTGGTAGGCCCCCGAACCATACTTAGCATTAACTACATAAGGACCAATCCAGTTTGGCTCAAATTTTCCTTTTGTTTCTTTGTCTTGTTGATTTCTAGGATTTTCATGTAGGAAAATATCACCAACCTCAAACTCATGAGGGTGAACTTTCTTCTAATACTATTTCTTGAACCGAGTTTGATAAATATAAACCTAATCATATGCTCATTGATGCTTTTCATCAAGGAGATCCGCTTGTGCGAGCCTTTCCACTCGATAGTCTTCATAAAAAATAAACTATTTTAATGATATGCATAGAGATGGGAGATCAACCTTGATTGGTAAGACAACTTCTACACCATATACAAGGGAATATGGGGTGGCTCCAGTTGGAGTTTGAATGATGGTGAGATAAGCCCAAATGGCGGGCTTGGGGTGGACATGCTAGTCATGATGGGTTTCATTAACAACCCTCTTGAGGATACGCAACAAGGTCTTATCGGTTGCCTCAACCTGACCATTTCCTTGGGGATAGTAGGGGGTGGACCAACGATGTTGGATATGGAAAGTGGAACAAAGATCACAAATGTGTTGGTATTTAAAAGGGGTTCCATTGTCAATGATAATGGTGGAGGGAACACCATAGCGACAGAGAATATGATAAAAGATAAACTTGGAAATCTGTACCTGTTAGGATCTCCATATTATTAACATTATAAAATACACAAATTACACATCTATGTCAAACATTAATTAATATAACTTTCTCAATTACACTGAATAGATACAAGAAGTTACAATTTGACACAAGGTTTATTTACATGAGTCAAGAGATAGGAAAGCATTAGGAAATTATTTCATTTATAAGGTTGATTATAAAAATACATAATGTACATAGCTAATGATAATCCTACTAGGAGATTCCAACATCTATCTCCCACGAGCACACCACGGGTGAGAACATTGCCAAAGCACTTTTCTACCCAACCACGAAGCAATTATGCTTCCCCAAACTTCTTTATGACACAAAGAACCGTCAACCCCGCACGAGGTCATCTAACAACTCAAAACTGGTAGGGTGATGGAATCTAGTGCGATATTGTGAATCTATATTCTAAGATGCTAATGTACCGACACTATGACTTGGAAGAGAGTGTGAAACATGGTGATTCAATTACTAAGCATATTCAAAGAGATTAATTGCAATCACATTTGATTTCCATTATACACATTTGCATTTGTCTCAATTGCTCATAACATGAACATCAATTCCTTGATCACCCAAGAAGGCGTGGATCAAGATTCCAAATCAATATAAGTCATGTATTTAAAACAACATCCAAATCAATATAAGTCAAGTATTTAAAACAATATCAAACCAACTCTAACATGCCAATTTTACATTCTTCTTTGAGTTTATTCACCCAACACAATGTCACATTCATATTCTAGACATGCATGAGAGAGAGAGAGAGAGCATAAAATCTTGAGGAAGCATGTATAAGCATATAAAAACATATGTAAACATTAATATTTATGAAATAACTTGAGACCATGCAAGATTCAAATACTAATTCATTCTCAACTCCTCATGGGTCAATAATAGAAAACTACTTGATAAGATAAATATATCCAAATATATATGATAATGACCAAGATCATGAATCATGGTATTATATTTTTTAATCTATTTTCCCTACCCTAACGTCTAAATAGGTTATGCATCATTAACTGTCATGTGGAACTCTTGAATCACATATTAAAGAACGACTTTGACATAAGTACTCCTATATTTATGTATCCTTGTTCTTAATATCCACACTACAAGTAGGGTGTTAAATGAAGATGTTATATAGTTGCCTATATCAACTATTTCATGTCAATAATTGTGTAGATGACATTGAAGATAATTTCTTAGATTGACATTAATCCTTTTGTTAGGGTTTAGGCAGATCGGAAGCAAATACAAATTAACAATTATATGTAGATTCGAATACACACAAATGAAGAAAAATACACAACACAAATAACACAAAGATTTAACGTGGTTCACCCAAGATGGGCTACATCCACAGAACACAGTCGTCCAATCTTTTCGTATTATCTAGTAAAATAATATAGCACCATTATTATGCCCTTTACATTCCAACCACTTACAACATTCAATTTTTAGGGCAACATACAAAGTTGACCTTTTTTAGGGTTTTTCAATGTCGATTTTTCAACAAGAAAAAACTGTAAAAAATATTTCTCGAACCCCAATGAGGATACATTACAAGTGTATATTACTTGCATGATCAGTCACCACATACTAGCATCTTTTTTCATAAATTTTCAAATAGATTAAAACATCTATAATGACTTAATTAATTGCATTCAAATTGAAACTATATACTTAAGGTACATGAACTACACATCATTTTACTAAACTTGATTAACCCTTTTCATTTCACTTGATTATAAGTTTATCTTAATTCAAATCGAGCCAAATAAAAGAATTTATAATATAAATCCACATTAAAATATGACATCATAACACTCAAATTACACTTTTTGAATAAAAACCAATCCAAGAGGCCATCCTTCGTTGATGGACCTCAAAATCTTAAAAATATAAAATACTCAAAACCAAAATTTGAGAGAACCCATTGGTCTCCATGTAGCCGACAACACAAAAATGCATATAAAATTCCCTTCCCATAATCCAATGAAATTTTAGCAACATTTCCCCATATAAACCCATGTTTTTGCAAATATGAAACATACAAATAATATGCTCACTCAAATGAAAATATTTAAGGAGGGAGGATGCTTAAAACCACACTACAATCAATTTGCAACAAATTTTAATTCAAAAGATGAAGACATGAAGAAGATATGAGAAGCCCTGCCTCATTTTTCTTCAAAATGAAAATGCAAAGAACTCCCAACATTCCAAATGAATTTGTACAATTATTGGACAACATTGAAGACCTTCCAATTCCTACTTCAATGCAACAAACCCCATTCAAATCCACTCACAAACCAATTCATTCTTCAAAATCCAAAAATCAAGCAAGAAGAGGGATTTTCTCTCCAAATTTAGCTAGTTCTTTTTATTTTTTGTTTTTAAAAAATATTGCAAAAATAATGAAATGTTCTTCCCCCACCCAGCCACCCCCCCATGATTCGGAAAACTCCTGCTTTTAAATAAGAAAGCCTAACTTCGTTCATTTCATAATTATTCCCTTCATGCATTTCATGATAATTCCCTTCATGCATTTTATGATTATTCCCTTCATGCATTCCATGATAATTCCCTTCATACATTTTATGCATTATTATTCCCTTTATCATCACTTTATAATAAAAATATATCATTTTAAAGAAGCACACGCACACACACATGTATATATATATATATATATATATATATATATATATATATATATATATATATATATATATACATATATATGTTTGTGTATACACACACATATATATGTATGTATATATACATACATACATACATATACACATATATATATATATATATATGTATATATATATATATGTATATGTATATATATATGTATGTATATATACATATACATATGTATATACACATATACATATGTATATGTATATATATATGTATGTATATATACATATACATATGTATATACACATATACATATGTATATGTCTATGTACACACACACAGATATGTGTGTGTGTAAGTATGTATGTGTATATGTATACGTATACATGTGTGTGTGTGTGTGTGTGTGTGTATGTATGTATATACATACACACACACACACATATATATGTACATATATACATATATATGTACATATATACATATATATGTACATATGTACATATATATGTATACATAGATACACACACACACATATGTAGATCTACATATACATACTTACATACATACATATACACATATAGATACATACATGTGTATGTGTATGTGTATGTGTATGTGTATATATATATACATATATATATATACATATATATATATATATATTTATATACATATATATATTTATGTACATATATATACATGTGTATACACATGTGTATACACATGTATATATATGTATATATATGTATATATATGTATATATATATATATATATATGTATATATATATATATATATATATATATATATATATATATATATATATATATATATATGTATACTGTAGATAGGAATTTAGAATGCATCAAAGCAATATTAAACTAGCTCAACTACAAAAACTAGATTGCAATGAAATTAAATCCTAATACATTCAATAAAGGAAATGAAGACAAGATTCAAAAGAAATGCAAACCAAAATGTTGAAATCTCCTTCATTGTTCCTCCATTGTTCTTTTTTATCCTTCAAATTTGTGGATGCCACCTACAAAGCAAGTGTTAGTTCCTCCATTCCTTAGTTTGATCAAGAACTCATAAAAAAAAACATCAGAAATGTTAGCACAATTGTTAGTTCATGTCGGGTTCACCAGAAAATGTAGATAGGAATTTAGAATGCATCAAAGCAATATTAAACTAGCTCAACCACAAAAACTAGATTGCAATGAAATTAAATCCTAATACATTCAATAAAGGAAAATGAAGACAAGATTCAAAAGAAACGCAAACCAAAATGTTGAAATCTCCGTCATTGTTCCTCCATTGTTCTTCTTTCTCCTTCAAATTTGTGGATGTCACCTACAAAGCAAGTGTGTTGCAAGCAAGATAATGATGAAAATTGACAGCATAAGGATACTCAAAAATGTGGTTGAAAATGATGAATA
Source organism: Cryptomeria japonica (assembly GCF_030272615.1). Classification (NCBI taxonomy): domain Eukaryota; kingdom Viridiplantae; phylum Streptophyta; class Pinopsida; order Cupressales; family Cupressaceae; genus Cryptomeria; species Cryptomeria japonica. Next base: position 242,221,060 of record NC_081409.1, on the reverse strand, counting down.
AAGGAGTCCAATTTATAGAAAAATTATTATTGATTGGATGACCAAGATTGAATTGAGACTGAAAATAATCAACGGACAAGATTGAGTGCACAACAGAGCTACCATTCAGGAAATGATGAAAAAAGAAGAAAGCAAATGAGAAGATATTATGAAAATAAATAATAAAATCTTTAATTATCTTCTCATAAATACCAAATTAGCAAGTTGAAAATATCTCCTCACAAAAAGTAGATTTTTGGCGATGCATACCTCATTTTTTAAATTTAAAATTAAAATTAAAGAGATATTGCCAAAAAGATTGATTTTCGAAAATCAAGGAAAGATATTAGTTTCCAAATTTGAAAATTAGGAGGATTTATGAGAAGATTTAATAATTAAAAATGATTAAATATCTCCACATAAGAGGATAAAATGGAAGAATAAAAAACTAAGAAAAGTAGGAAATAAAGATGAATTAATAAATAAAATTTATTAATTATCTTTATTTTGGAGGCAGATAAATATGATAAATTAATAAAATGATTTATTAATTTATTGCCCATATTTATGAATTAGTTAATTAAATAAAATGAACTTATTTAATTAATGGACAAAAGGAAAAAATAAATAAATTATTAAATTTATTTATTTAGGACTTAGAAGAATTGTTAGTAAAAAGGGGTTTAATTAATTAATTAAACCTAAGAGGCACTATGCAGGCACTATGCACATGATGTGCTAAAAATAGGAGACACGGGTTTTGACCATTTTTTAGTGTCTACATTTTGCCCCTCTTTGAGACAATGCGATTTTGAGCATTGTTTCAACGAAAACTGAGAAAATGAGCATGCCCTAGCAAACTAAGGAATGGAGGTAGGATGCCCCCTCGAGAGATTGTTTATGTATGAAAGAAATATATGATCTCTTGAAAGAAGGGAAGAATGGTTAGACAAAAGTGAAGAATGTTAATTGATTGTAGACAAGGGGTGATTGATATCAAATGAAGAAAATCTCAATTGATCAAAGAGAATAATAATTGACTTGATGAATAGATAGAAGGATTAATGAGATAGAAAAAATGTTAGCCAAAATAAATTCAAATGAGAAGTGAAGAATGATTAATATGATGAAATATTGCTTTCACAAATGCAAATAGTAGGTGAGATCCTTTATTTGATATGGCAAAACGGATGCGGCACACCATGGCAATGAAGGCCAGGGCGATAATGCAATCCCTTTGCGTAAGACAGACATGTTCACAAACGAGGAATGGTTCAAAAATCCTAAGACATACTTGCCCCAGAATGTTATGAAACACTCCATAAATAGAAGACAAAAACAATAAAGGCCATGATCCATCTCGACCACTCTAAATCACTCAGTGACATCATCAAGTATCATAGGAACATGGTGAGAGCCAAAAATAAATCAATGAAAAGATAATACTCGCAAATTCAAACAAGTCAAACAAACATTCTGATCTTTGTTGCCAAAGTTATAGTGTTGTGATAAAATGACTATCATGTTGTCTGGTTTCAGGGAATGCAATACCCCGTTTAAGACAGGACACAGTTTAGTTTCGAGTATACCACACCCTGTATAAGACCCATGATAATGTTGGCAAGGGCTGATAATTTTGATGTTGATTGATTGACATGACAATTTTGATCAGTTTGAATGCCTGGTTTGATTGAAAAGTTCATTTGATAATACATGATTTGTTAAGGGTAATGTTGTAACATGATAAATTGGCCTCTTTTATGGATTTTTCTGACCAATTCCTCAATGGGGCAAAATGTATTCAATGTCCAAGGGCTATCGTATTATGGGATAAGGAACTGGATATGACAATGTAAGGCAATGGCATGGCATGAGGGACATGTCAAGAGGTTTTTGAAATCATGTTTAAATTTTGTGTCCTTATGTCAGATTAAGATCAAGGGATGAGTGTATGGACAATGATAGGATATGGATAGGACAAGCAAGATCAAAAATGGATAAGGGATATGAATTAAAGGTTGTGATAGGCTAAGGGATAATGGCAGAAAGTTGCAATAAGCCAGGGAATATGGATGAAAGGTTGTAATAAGCAAATGGATAAAGACCAAAAGCTATGATGCACTAAAACATGCAAACAAGATGCATGATGCTCATGAAGATCCTCAGCCTTGTCAACATCAAAGGTGGAAAGGGGAAATGGACATGAGGGATGATAGGACAAGCAAGGGGTATGATAGGGGTATGATAGGATAATGAAGGGTGAAAAGATAATGAAGGAGGAAACATGCCCCCAAGTATGGTGTGCAAGAAGTTCATGGATTACGAATGACGCTTGTTTGCCAGGTTTTCATCGTGGTAATTGTCCAAGGTGCCTGCTTGCCAAGTTTTCACCAATGGACGAATTAATTTTCTTTATTTTTTTCAATTTTTTTTTTTTTGATTTTGACATTTTAGCTGAAAATGGACACACGATAAGGGATGGAAAAAGGACTCAAGCATCTTGTTGTTTGGATAGTATCTTTGAAAAAAATGGACAATGACCTTTAAAAGTATGTTCAAAGACATTGGTAGGATAAGGACATGGAAAATGAGACAAAACTAAGGCAAGGATTTATGCAAAGGATTGGACCAAAGGGATGGAAGGATGGAAAATATGCATTGGATAATGGATAGGGTATTGGAAGAATTGGGCTTCAGTGGATGGAAATGTTGGCAAGATCAACATTGGAACACACCTTGAGGGGTGGTGTATTGATGGAGGAAAAATGGATCTCAGATTGTGAGATTTGGATGGAGGAAAGGATGGTGATTTTGGGACATCAAGACCCAAAATAGATGATGAAGGTGATGGAGGAATAGACTTGGAAATTTTAGATGGAGGAATAGCAATTTCAGATGCCAATCTGGGTTTTTCTTTTAATGCTTCAAGGAGCCTCTTGGGAATCCACATGGTTTTTGATGTTTCATTTTTTTGTAGTTCCTTGGAGTGCATTGCTTGCATAAGGGATTCAGGAACCCATATAGATTTTGAATTTTGTTTTTGAGCAATGGGCCTTTGTGACCTTTTGGATTTTTCATTTTCTTTATAGATCATGTTTTTCTTTGTTTTGACATGTCGATTAGATTGGACATGTTGATCCTTGAATACATGTGGATTGCTAGACTTGTGACTTTTATACTTGGCATCCAAATTGCTTGGAGGGGGAAGGGAATGTATGGATGGATATGAATGAAATGGAGGTCTTTTGGATGGATGAAATTTACTCAAGGATGTGTGCCTTTGCTGACCTTGCATAGAGGACAAAGGGATATAAGGACCTAAGATGGATGGAAGGGATGATGGGGAAGGTGAATGTTTTGATTTTGATGGAGGGATACCAATGTCTTGAGAGTGAGTTGTGTAGACATGACCCTTAAGATCTTCTTTGATATGGAGGGGTTCTTTCTCATGAAGGTCTACCCCTTTGCCTTTATGAATATTTTGACTTGTAGCATACTTTGTGCTTTTAGAGGAAGATGCAAGTCCATTATTAGGTGGACATGACATGACAGAAATAATGATATCATAAAGTGGATTGGAATGGACCAAAGTGGAATAACCCATTGTGCATGTAAGGGGTTCATGAACATCTTGCACCGACATGTTATAATCATGAAGGGGATTAGGAATATGAGGGGGACTAGGATTGTGTAGTGGACATGGATCAATGATAGGCTCTTCAAGAGATGAAATGGGAGAAATAATGGGATCATCAAAGGAAATAAGATCTTGGAGAATATATGGAGGATTGGGACATGGAGATGGAGGAACAAAGGAATCTTGTGGAGGATTTAAAGGGATGAAAGGATCTTGAGATGGACATGAATTGGAAAGATACTATGATCTTTACAAGGAAGAAGATCATTGGATTCCTCTTTAAAAGGGCACTGCTCTTGACTTTCAATGGGATCATTTGAAATGATGGATGGGATATCTTGACCTTGCTTAGGCAGTGGATTGCCAATGGAACTTAAAAGGACATTTTTTTCATGCAATGGAAGAGGATCATTTGGGATAGGATGGATTGGGATATCTTGATCTTACTCAGGATGTGGAATGTCAACTGGATTTGAAAGGGTGTTGTGTTCTTGAATAGAATGGACAGGGGTAAGGGAATCATTATGAGTGTCTGGAGAAATGGGATCCTAGTCAACAATTGGATGGGATGATAAGGTTTCAGGATCTTGATCTTGATTTTCTTTAGGACTCATTTCTTCGTGCTCTAAATTATCCTCTTGACATGGGGTTAGACTTTGGATATGCATGGGGGATTTTGGCAAGGGATAAATGCTTTGACATGAGGGAGATGGACTTTGAATGGGACTCTCTAAAAGAGAAGCATCTAATGGCATTAAATCTTGTATATCTAAATAGTACAAGGGATTTGTATAAAGACATTGATTATCGTGTAATTCTGTTGAGGAAAGCCCTTGGGAGGATGCATTACTAGATTTATTATTTGAAGGTGATGGTGGAAATTGCTCTTGTGAAGCTTTAGGAGACGTTATGGGAGGTTCTTGCAAAGCTTCAAAAGGTGTAGGAATAGAGGCCACTAGAGAGTCAATATGTTTATGAGGGGATGAGCCATTGCTAGACATAAGCATATGTATTTGATCTTTTTCAGAAAAATCACTTAGGACCCTCTTTAAGAGCTTTGTAATAGAGCCCTTTTTCTTTGGAAAATCATTTGAATCCTTGGGAGGTTTTGACATGGTTGGGTTTTGATATTAGATTTGTTTGAAAGGTATTTGGTTTCGATTTGTTGTTACGCTTTGATCTTGAATTGGTTTTTGGTTGAATTGGTTTGACATGTTTGAAATTTGTCTTGCTGTGAATTGCAACTTTTGTTTTTGAATTGGTGGTTGTAGTTGTTGATATTGAATTGTTGAATGATATTATTTTTGTTGGTACTTGACAGTTGGTTGAACCATTTGTTGACATTGTGTGTTTGGTTGGACAAATTGTTGAAATTGCACCATTGGTTGTGTTGATTGAATATGTTGGACAATCGGGTGTGTTGGTTGTAAATGTTGGACCATTGGTTGTGTATGTTGGATCATTGGTTGTGTTGGTTTGAAATGTTGGACCATTGGTTGTTGATTCATCATTTGATTGAAAAGAGTTTTATCAAATAAAGTTTGACTTGGTATTTTGTTGAAAAAGGTTTGATTTGGGGCTTGGTTCAAGTTTGTGCTCATTGCTTGAAATTTTTTAATCTTGTCTATTTGTGCGAGGAGAGTTGGTATTTCCGATTGTTCAATGAGAGATTTTACATCAATTGGATCAATTTTTGGATTTGGAGCTTGAAATTTTTGAAATGTTTTCATCATTTGGGATCTAGACTTCTCACTATTTTTCACTTTTTGTTCAATTATCTTTGTTTCTCGAGCTAGTTTCTCCTCTAGTTTTTGTAATTGGAGACTTGTTTCATCATAAAAAGTTTGATCGATATTGCCTTGTTGTTGGGTTGGATATAATTGTGATTTCCTTGGATTAAAATTGGATTGCATTGTGTTATTCATTGGATCAATCATCGGTTGATATGTCAAACTTCGTTGCATCATTGGAGCTTGGAACCTTGTTTCAATAGACATGTCACTATGCAATGTTTTTGGGATTTTTGATCTTTTTTATGTGATAATGATATGCAACTAAATGCAATGATAATTAAACTTATGTTTTTGTTGTTTTGGAATTTTTGGAATGAAAATGGTATGCAACTAAGTGCAACCTAGATGATTGACAATGCAACTTATGTTTTTGGTCTTTTGAACTTTTTTGAGTGATGATGGTATGCAACTAAATGTAGTCTTAGGGAATGATCATGCAATTTAGGACAAGAATGCAACCTATGTTTTTTGGTGTTTTTAAGGTTTGAACAAACTCTTAGAATGCAAACCTAAAGATGTGACCCTTAGGAAATTTAAATGAAGTCAAGACCTTAAGAGGACAAAGGACAAAGGACAAAGGACAAAATGACAATAGGACAAATTGACAATGTCTCACCTATATGCTTGGATACTAAGCTAGGTTTGACAAAATGATAATGAAAAAAGGATAAATATTGGACAAGGTTAAGACTCCTTAACAACAACTTAGGGTTTAATCTACAGTTTTGATTTTGAAGGTTTGGCAAACCTAATTTTAAGACAAAATGCAAGAGGACAATGATAATAACAATGATCTAAGGATATGATATGGTCTAGGGATATTATATGACAAAATCAAGCCAAGACAAGACTAGAGTTTATGAAAATGCAATGATAAGGATATGTGAGGACCACTAACTTGAAATATGCAAAATGCAACCTAAGTCACGACCTAATTTTGGTATGACAATGATAATGCAATGGAAATGAAGGACCAAGACCTAAGAAAATTATTTTGAAACCTAGATGCAAAGGAAAATATGATAATGCAAAAGGACTATTATGAAGGCAATGTGAATGTCCTAAGACCTAAGTTTGGACTATGAAAAACCTAATCCTAAGTGACATGAATTTTGAAACAACCTGGGTATCTAATGTTTTGACAAGTCATGTTCAAATGTTGGATGAATACTTGGACAAAATTTTGACTCTTGGTTTGAACTTTGTTTTGATTTGGAACTTGTGTTTGACTTGTTGGGAACTTGTTTTTGACTTGTTTGAAAATGACCTTTTTTTTTATTTTTGTGACAATGTGTATGATTCAACTTTTGACAATCACAAAAGACAAGATATTTGGACTTAGACCCAAGACAATCATGCTCATTCACAACATGTCCTATGGCTGGCCGAGCCAATATCTGTTGAATCCTCTAACCATAAAATACAACACTCAGCTGGATAGCTAGACGCTTAGTAGCACTGGCTCCCCCTTATAGTGCACTCACTTCTCGGGCATACCAAGCTTCGAGTTCAAGGGGCATCACTTTCCAAGAACTTTCTATCTCTAACTGAGGAGTACATGAGAGGTGTCTTTGACATGCGTGTATCACAATGCCGGAGCCAACATATAGAAGGATTTTGGTCTCTAAAAACAAAGGGTTCTAGTTAGGGCATCTATTCGGGTGGACGTAGATCCGACGAATTTAATCGTCGCTATGCCATTCCAGCACCCATTGTCTACAACTTTCGTTGCATCCACAATTATTTAGAGTGGTTCAGAAGAGGTTCATCTTCAACCCCGTCACCACTTACGATCGTTCCCTCTCACCAATGCCTGTCGAGGTACCAAGCAAATCAGGAGGCAATCCCACTATCTAAAGGTTAAAACATGCAAGCAAATGAAAAACAAACTTGGCATACATGGTGTTCATTTATCCCTTAGAAAACGAAGTGTGCAACTAAGCTAGAAATCACAAACACATGGTTTCAAATATGTCTTTGGCCGCGTCCTGCAAAAAAGATATGTCAATAGTTTTAATGTTTGTCTTCTCCCAACAAATGTCAGGGTGTTGCATAAAATGATTAGTAACACATAAAACCTGCTTAAGTAGAAAAAACAATATGCAAAAAAAAAAGCAACATGCAAGCAAAAAGCAACAAGAAAAAAACAACATGCAAGCAATTAAAAGTGACATGCAATGAAAAAAGCTACATGCAAATTTTTAAAGAATGCAACATGCAAGTGGAGAAAAGTGACATGCAATGGAAAAAGCTACATGCAAATAAAAAAGCGGATATGCAATTAAGCTAAAATGTTGACATGCAATAAAAAAAGCTAAAAAAAATGGCATGTAATCTATAAAAAATGACATGCGACTAAAAAGGCTAACGTGCAACAAAAAAGCTTAAAAAAAGTTAACATACAACTTAAAATAAATGACATGCAACTTAAAAAGATGACATGCAATTTTTTTAAAATTGACATGCAACTCAAAAAGATAACATTCAATAAAAAAAGCTAACATGCAAAAAGGTTAAGGAAGCTGACATGCAAAAAAGCTTATAAAAAAGCTAACATGCAATTTTTTTTTAAAAAAATAAAAAAATGACGTGCAATTTTTTTTAAAAGTTAATATGCAGCTAAAAACCTAACATGCAACTAGAAAGAGGCTATAGGGTTCATTTTAACCAATTTGTAAAATAAAAATGAAGATTGTGGTTAATTTGATCCCCTATTTAATCTAATATTGATTGAAAATGCAGACTGTGGGTTGTTTTTAAACCAAATGAGTGAAAATGCAGATTGTGTTCAATTTTAACCCATGCAATGAAAGTAGATGCAACTTTTTGTTAATTTTGACCAAAATGAAAATCAAATTTATGTTAATTTTAATCCCAAATGAAAATAATTAGTCCAAACTAGTGATTTAAACCTCCTAATTAGACTAAATTTGAGATGCAGATTTGGGCTCAAAACTATGATCGTGGATGCAAAACACTTCAAAACCTACACAAAACTTTTAAAATCTGGCTCCTAGTTCTTGCGTGCAATCAAGAACTCATAAAAAAAACATCGAAAATGTTAGCACAATTGTTAGTTCACGTCGGGTTCACCAGAAAATGTAGATAGGAATTTAGAATGCATCAAAGCAATATCAAACTAGCTCAACCACAAAAACTAGATTGCAATGAAATTAAATCCTAATACATTCAATAAAGGAAATGAAGACAAGATTCAAAAGAAATACAAACCAAAATGTTGAAATCTCCTTCATTGTTCTTCTTTCTCCTTCAAATTTGTGGATGCCACCTACATATGAAAATTGACAACATACGGATACTCGAAAATGTGGTTGAAAATGATGAATAAAGGAGTTCAATTTATAGAAAAATTAGGATTGATTGGATGACCAAGATTGAATTGAGACTGAAAATAATCAACGAACAAGATTGAGTGCACAACAGAGTTGCCATTCACGAAAGGATGAAAATAGAAGAAAGCAAATGAGAAGATATTATGAAAATAAATAATAAAATCTTTATTATCTTCTCATAAATACCAAATTAGCAAGTTGATGATAATTTATTTATTTTTTCCTTTTGTCCATTAATTAAATAAATTCATTTTATTTAATTAACTAATTCATAAATATGAGCAATAAATTAATAAATCATTTTATTAATTTATCATATTTATCTGCCTCCAAAATAAAGATAATTGATAAATTTTATTTATTAATTCATCTTTATTTCCTACTTTTCTTAGTTTTTTATTCTTCCATTTTGTCCTCTTATGTGGAGATATTTAATAATTTTTAATTATTAAATCTTCTCATAAATCCTCCTAATTTTCAAATTTGGAAACTAATATCTTTCCTTGATTTTCGAAAATCAATCTTTTTGGCAATATCTCTTTAATTTTAATTTTAAATTTAAAAAATGAGGTATGCATCTCCAAAAATCTACTTTTTGTGAGGAGATATTTTCAACTTGCTAATTTGGTATTTATGAGAAGATAATTAAATATTTTATTATTTATTTTCATACTATCTTCTCATTTGCTTTCTTCTTTTTTCATCATTTCCTGAATGGTAGCTCTATTGTGTACTCAATCTTGTCCGTTGATTAATTTCAGTCTCAATTCAATCTTGGTCATCCAATCAATCCTAATTTTTCTATAAATTGGACTCCTTTATTCATCATTTTCAACCACATTTTTGAGTATCCTTATGCTGTCAATTTTCATCATTATCTTGCTTGCAACACACTTGCTTTGTAGGTGACATCCACAAATTTGAAGGAGAAAGAAGAACAATGGAGGAACAATGAAGGAGATTTCAACATTTTGGTTTGCGTTTCTTTTGAATCTTGTCTTCATTTTCCTTTATTGAATGTATTAGGATTTAATTTCATTGCAATCTAGTTTTTGCGGTTGAGCTAGTTTAATATTGCTTTGATGCATTCTAAATTCCTATCTACATTTTCTGGTGAACCCGACATGAACTAACAATTGTGCTAACATTTCTGATGTTTTTTTTTACGAGTTCTTGATCAAACTAAGGAATGGAGGAACTAACACTTGCTTTGTAGGTGGCATCCACAAATTTGAAGGCTAAAAAAGAACAATGGAGGAACAATGAAGGAGATTTCAACATTTTGGTTTGCATTTCTTTTGAATCTTGTCTTCATTTCCTTTATTGAATGTATTAGGATTTAATTTCATTGCAATCTAGTTTTTGTGGTTGAGCTAGTTTAATATTGCTTTGATGCATTCTAAATTCCTATCCACACACACACACACACACAGAGATATATATATATATATATATATATATATATCTGTATGTGTATATGTATGTATGTATGTATGTATGTATATGTAGATCTACATATGTGTGTGTGTGTGTATCTATGTATACATATATATGTGTGTGTGTGTGTGTGTGTGTGTGTGTGTGTGTGTACACACACACACACACACACACACACACACATGTATACGTATACATATACACATACATACTTACACACACATATGTGTGTGTGTGTACATAGACATATACATATGTATATGTGTATATACATATGTATATGTATACACACACACACACACACACACACACACACACACACACACACACATATATATATGTATGTATGTATGTATGTATGTATGTATATGTGTGTGTATACACAAACATATATATGTATATATGTAATATACATATATATGCATACATGTGTGTGCGCGTGTGCTTCTTTAAAATGATATATTTTTATTATAAAGTGATGATAAAGGGAATAATAATGCATAAAATGTATGAAGGGAATTATCATGGAATGCATGAAGGGAATAATCATAAAATGAATGAAGAGAATTATCGTGAAATGCATGAAGGGAATAATTATGAAATGAACGAAGTTAGGCTTTCTTATTTAAAAGCGAGAGTTTTCCGAATCATGGGGGGGTGGGTGAGTGGGGGAAGAACATTTCATTATTTTTGCAATATTTTTTAAAAACAAAAAATAAAAAGAACTAGCTAAATTTGGAGAGAAAATCCCTCTTCTTGCTTGATTTTTGGATTTTGAAGAATGAATTGGTTTGTGGGTGGATTTGAATGGGGTTTGTTGCATTGAAGTAGGAATTGGAGGGTCTTCAATGTTGTCCAATAATTGTACAAATTTATTTGGAATGTTGGGAGTTCTTTGCATTTTCATTTTGAAGAAAAATGAGGCAGGGCTTCTCATATTTTCTTCATTTCTTCATCTTTTGAATTAAAATTTGTTGCAAATTGATTGTAGTGTGGTTTTAAGCATCCTCCCTCCTTAAATATTTTCATTTGAGTGAGTATATTATTTGTATGTTTCATATTTGCAAAAGCATGGGTTTATATGGGGAAATGTTGCTAAAATTTCATTCGATTATGGGAAGGGAATTTTATATGCATTTTTGTGTTGTCGGCTATATGGAGACCAATGGGTTCTCTCAAATTTTGGTTTTGAGAATTTTATATTTTTAAGATTTTGAGGTCCATCAACGAAGGATGGCCTCTTGGATTGGTTTTTATTCAAAAAGTGTAATTTGAGTGTTATGATGTCATATTTTAATGTGGATTTATATTATAAATTCTTTTATTTGGCTCGATTTGAATTTGTCTTCATTCGGTTATGGTCATGCTAAGATAAACTTATAATCAAGTGAAATGAAAAGGGTTAATCAAGTTTAGTAAAATGATGTGTAGTTCATGTACCTTAAGTATATAGTTTCAATTTGAATGCAATTAATTAAGTCATTATAGATGTTTTAATCTATCTGAAAATTTATGAAAAAAGATGCTACTATGTGGTGACTGATCATGCAAGTAGTATACACTTGTAATGTATCCTCATTGGGGTTCGAGAAATATTTTTTGCAGTTTTTTCTTGTTGAAAAATTGACATTGAAAAACACTAAAAAAGGTCAACTTTGTATGTTGCCCTAAAAATTGAATGTTGTAAGTGGTTGGAATGTAAACGACATAATAATGGTGCTATATTATTTTACTAGATAATACAAAAAGATTGGACAACTGTGTTCTATGGATGTAGCCCATCTTGGGTGAACCACGTTAAATCTTTGTGTTATTTGTGTTGTGTATTTTTCTTCATTTGTGTGTATTCGAATCTACATATAATTGTTAATTTGTATTTGCTTCCGATCTGCCTAAACCTTAACAAAAGGATTAATGTCAATCTAAGAAATTATCTTCAATGTCATCTACACAATTATTGACATGAAATAGTTGATATAGGCAACATATAACATCTTCATTTAACACCCTACTTGTAGTGTGGATATTAAGAACAAGGATACATAAATATAGGAGTACTTATATCAAATTCGTTCTTTAATATGTGATTCAAAAGTTCCACATGACAGTTAATGATGCATAACCTATTTAGACGTTAAGGTAGGGAAAATAGATTAAAAAATATAATACCATGATTCATGATCTTGGTCATTATCATATATATTTGGATATATTTATCTTATCAAGTAGTTTTCTATTATTGACCCATGAGGAGTTGAGAATGAATTAGTATTTGAATCTTGCATGGTCTCAAGTTATTTCATAAATATTAATGTTTACATATGTTTTTATATGCTTATACATGCTTCCTCAAGATTTTATGCTCTCTCTCTCTCATGCATGTCTAGAATATGAATGTGACATTGTGTTGGGTGAATAAACTCAAAGAAGAATGTAAAATTGGCATGTTAGAGTTGGTTTGATATTGTTTTAAATACTTGACTTATATTGATTTGGATGTTGTTTTAAATACATGACTTATATTGATTTGGAATCTTGATCCACGCCTTCTTGGGTGATCAAGGAATTGATGTTCATGTTATGAGCAATTAAGACAGATGCAAATGTGTATAATGGAAATCAAATGTGATTGCAATTAATCTCTTTGAATATGCTTACTAATTGAATCACCATGTTTCACACTCTCTTCCAAGTCATAGTGTCGGTACATTAGCATCTTAGAATATAGATTCACAATATCGCACTAGATTCCATCACCCTACCAGTTTTGAGTTGTTAGATGACCTCGTGTGGGGTTGACGGTTCTTTGCATCATAAAGAAGTTTGGGGAAGCATAATTGCTTCGTGGTTGGGTAGAAAAGTGCTTTGGCAATGTTCTCACCTATGGTGTGCTCGTGGGGGATAGATGTTGGAATCTCCTAGTAGGATTATCATTAGCTATGTACAATATGTATTTTTATAATCAACCTTATAAATGAAATAATTTCCTCATGCTTTCCTATCTCTTGACTCATGTAAATAAACCTTGTGTCAAATTGTAACTTCTTGTATCTATTCAGTGTAATTGAGAAAGTTATATTAATTAATGTTTGACATAGATGTGTAATTTGTGTATTTTATAATGTTAATAATATGGAGATCCTTACAGGTACAGATTTCCAAGTTTATCTTTTATCATATTCTCTGTCGCTATGGTGTTCCCTCCACCATTATCATTGACAATGGAATCCCTTTTAAATACCAACACATTTGTGATCTTTGTTCCACTTTCCATATCCAACATCGTTGGTCCACCCCCTACTATCCCCAAGGAAATGGTCAGGCTGAGGCAACCGATAAGACCTTGTTGCGTATCCTCAAGAGGGTTGTTAATGAAACCCATCATGACTAGCATGTCCATCCCAAGCCCGCCATTTGGGCTTATCGCACCATCATTCAAACTCCAACTGGAGCCACCCCATATTCCCTTGTATATGGTGTAGAAGTTGTCTTACCAATCAAGGTTGATCTCCCATCTCTATGCATATCATTAAAATAGTTTATTTTTTATGAAGACTATCAAGTGGAAAGGCTCGCACAAGCGGATCTCCTTGATGAAAAGCATCAACGAGCATATGATTAGGTTTATATTTATCAAACTCGGCTCAAGAAATAGTATCAGAAGAAAGTTCACCCTCATGAGTTTGAGGTTGGTGATATTTTCCTACATGAAAATCCTAGAAATCAACAAGACAAAGAAACAAAAGGAAAATTTGAGCCAAACTGGATTGGTCCTTATGTAGTTAATGCTAAGTATGGTTCGGGGGCCTACTAGTTATCCACTCCAAAAGGGGAACCTCTCCATGATCCCCTCAACATCATGCACCTAAAAATATTCTATGCATATTCTGTGGTAGGATGCCCCACTTTTCAAAAGAAAAAAATGAAAAATGAAAAAATTCCAAAAATAGTAAAGAGAAACAATTTCATCCCCTAGTGAAAACCACTTCATGAGGCATCATGGAAAAGTACACGTGGTGAAAACCTAGAAAGAGGCACAATGTGTAAAGGGTAGTTCCATTATCTCTTGGGTCTTTATGTTTCTCTTCCTAGCGTAGTATCTTTCGCTACTCACCTTCATGTTCCGCCCACCTTGCACTGATCATACCTTGAGATTTTATCGGTAATATCTGTGTGGTTGCTTCCTATATATAACATGCTCGGGTATTTGTCTTCTTGTACATAGGTTGATCTAGTACTCTATATTATTTGGTTCATGTTGTGGTTGCTAAGTCAGTTGTACATAGGTGTCGATTGTATATATGAGTTAGTTGTGTTGTCAAGATCATGTTCGCTTGGCTGGTTTTCCATCAATCATCATATAATGTCCTTGTCATCATGATTGCATCAAGTATCTTTTGTCATTCACCATCATTGATCCTTTGTCCAATCATCAATTTGCACAGGATGTATACTTCCTCTAGTCAGACAACATCCAGTCCAATTTGTCAATTATCTTTTGGCAAAATATATTTAGGCATTAATGTTAGCTTTGATTTATTTGTGATCTATGTTTATCTTTTTCGAGTTTCATTGTTTTGTTTCCTTGTGGTTTTCATGATCCTTCATATCATGGTGTGCTATGAGTGATGAAACTAGGGGCATGGTCTTGGTTTTTTTTGTTTTGCTTGCATGTGTTTTCTTAGTATGTCCCTTGTTGTTCCCTCATGAGGTCTCGGCTATATCATGTTACACTAGGGCATATATTTTTCTTGTGGCTCTTTTAGCACCATTTTCCTCAAGGTCCTCTATGGCTCTATGTGGTGCTAGATTAACCTTTTGTGTGTTTGTTTATTGTGTCAATCCATGCATTGGCTATGAAATCATCTTGGTTCCTCATATACAATGCTAAATCAAAATAAGTGCTTGATACATTAACAACATGTTCCAAGGTTTCTTATGCTCCATGATATCTTTATCCGCATTTCTATCACATTGCATTCGCCTATTTCTTTTTTGTTATGGAGTATGATTTTGAATGTACACACGTGTCCGCCTTTTTTTTCCACAGTGATGCCTTTTCTAAGTAATCCCTAGAGCATTTTGCATTTGATCATGATGGTAGGCCTATATTCACTACATTTGCATCCTCGTAGCTATTACATACATCACATCCTACATCACAAATGGGTTGTACGAATGGAGTGCAAAGTCCGAGCAAAAAGCTCTGGACACGCTGGCATAATTGATAAAACAACTAAACAATATTAAAACTTGCAAAAAACATGGATTACAAAACAAAATGAGGAAAATACTAAAGAGTACTAAGGAAATCTCACAACCGGTCCACGCTATGAAGCCTCTCGCAAGATAACCTCCTTTTCATGAAGCTGTGCCTACACACATGCAAGAGAGAAAATGTTGGGGGTTGTGTTTTGGAGCCTGCCTAAGCCAGACCCCCGTTTTGGTGTTTCCACCTCCACAGACAATCCCAAAAAGCCATGGGAAAGATAAATGATAAAGAGAATAATATTGCAATGTGAAATTGGAGATACAATTGATAAATATGCAAGAGAGAGGATTAAGATCACTCCCCTATCACGAACGAAGATTGGAGCGCTCGGAAGTGCTTGGAATGCTTGGTAATGCTGCAACAATGGTGGTGTTGGTAGTATGCTATCAAAAATGATCTCTAAGAGCTCAACCTGAAAGAACTAGTTACCAAATTGCTAAAAGATCCTTCTGAATGCTTCCCAAGTGATAGATAGAAACCTAGGAAGGAATTTAGACATCGATGGGCACATACAAAGGTGTTATGATTCCTTTCGGGCATAGGCGTAACGCTCAAATGGACAGCTAAGGACTATCAGATTCGCGGGATGCTAGCATGTTGCACAAACGTCTATGCGTTGTGCCTTTATCCTCGAAGGTGACAGATTGACAAAGTTGGTAACACTTTGGCAAGAGCTGACAAGGATGGCCTAAGTGGATAAAAGGACAAGATGGCAGATCTTGACCTCCGATGATATGGAGGCAAAGAATCATTTGTCATATTAATTACAAGGGACAATATTTTTGATATTACAGTTTTCCCCCACTTTAGCGAGCATGCCTTTGCCGAGATATGCGAAGCTAAAGTAGAGGAAGATATAGAGAAAGAACAGTCATGATAGGGAGGCAAATTTTTGTTGATCAAACAAGGTTGCCCCCAATGAGATGATGCTAAGATTTGGAATACATATTGGTACTTGGTGTTGGCATTACAATAGAAAGGAGATTGTTGGCATTTCAATAAGGATATTGAGAAGGTTGTTGGAGATTATTGATATAACTGAAGAAGGATGATTACTGTCTTAATAATATTATTTTGTCATTGATGTCAAGAAATTGATTTTCTGATTCAGTATGATGTTGCCATATCTTGAGAAGTATGTTTTGATGAGTATTAAGAGGTTGGTAAGTGACACAGAAGAATGTGATAATGAAGGGGAGAAATAAGTTATTCAATGGGCAACTATTATCAAGTTAGACAATGATGAGATCATGTTGTTTTGATTGTTTTGATATCCTACACATGTTGTTGATTATAAGTTTAATATTGTATTATGTCACCGAGCAAGGAACCTAGTCGGTAAACCCTAAGGTTATCGATATCGGTTAAAGAAGGCAGAATGTCTACTGAGTGAAGTTCTGTATTTACTGAGTTTCAACCGAGTCATAATAGATCGCATTGGATGGATAAAAGCATTATTTAATGAAGGATGCTGATGAGTTGGAGATGAATAAATGATTGGTATGTCAGGCAAGAAGTTTGTTAAGAATCTATGACAATGAAAAATCAAAAGGAAAATCTATAGCACAGATTGAAACGCAATAACCTACCAAAAGTTCCTAGGAAGGAATGCAAGTTCCAAGGCGAGGTAAAACATTTTCAGATCAAAGGATACATTGAACTTAGTCAAAGTCTGATGATCTGATGGCTAAGATTGATCATGGAAAATGTGATCAAGGAGATTAAGTGGTTAGAAATTGTTTATAAATAAGGAATTGTTGATAAACAATGCATGTGGGCAAATGTATGCACAATGATGCTACAAGATTGTTTACCGAGCTTAGAAGCTTGAAGATCTGATTGAAGAATAGATTGAGAAGCCTAGAAAGCCCAACAAGGGACTAGATAAGTCTTATGACTAGATAGTTTTGAGCAAATAGAATCTTCTTTAGCATTTGAGATGTGAAGTTGCAGATATAATTTATTAATGTTATTTATTTTGTAAGTGATAGGAAATCTCTTAACCGAGTGGACCTAACAGTCTTATTTGTAAACCCTCTAGCCAGGTAACATTCTAAATGAGTGTTTGAAATCCTTTGACAAGGTTACTTCTAACAAAGTGCAAGACTCTAACAAGTCTGAGGGAAATCCCTTAACCGGGTCACATCTAGCAATGTGTTTGTAATGTTTAACAAGATTTGCTTTTAACTGAGCATACTTTAGAAGGGTATATTTCTTAGTGGGTCCAAAATCCCATAGTGGTTTTTCCCTATTTGTGTTTCCACATTAACTTTGGTGTTATATGTGTTGTGATGTTATCTGTTTATAAGTTTGAATGTTTTATAGTTTTGGTTACATATTCTGAATTATAAGCTACCGAGGTTGAATCTGTTGAATATATTGAACAAGTTAAGTTTGTATAATTCACCCCCCCCCCCTCTCATCTTATTAACTATTGGCATCAGAACTTTACAATTGGTATCAGAGCTGTGGACTCCGGAAGAAAAGTTTAAAGGTACTTGAGGCAAAGATTCGAAGATGTATAAAAAGGATGCACCAAAGCTGAACAAGTCAAGTTTCTCCACATGGCAGAAAAGGATGAAGCTACACTTATCAGGAATTGGAGAATATGCAACATATTATTTGGAGAATGATTACATACCACCTATTACCAACCTGATGACCATGGAAGAGATAAAGGCAAAGCAAGAACATATTCAAGCTATGATTGAAATAACATCAACATTAACCGACTCAGAGTTTAATGATCTAGATGGCTGTAATGATGCAAAAGCGATGTGGACCAAGCTCATATCTGTCTATGGTGGTGATGAACATGTTCAAAGAGAAAAAGTAGATAGTCTAAGAGGACAACTTGAATCAATGAGAATGAATGAAGGTGAGAACATAACCCAATACAGTACAAGGTTAAAGGAAATTGTCAATCAAATTAAAGGAGCAGGAGGAACTATTGAAGAAAAGGATGTAACAAGTAAGTTGTTGAGAACCCTTCTACCTGCGTATGCCATTCGAGTCTCTATAATTAATGAATTAGGATCTGTACCAAACATGCCAGTCTCTTTGGATGCCACTATCGGTAAGCTACATGCATTTGAGTTAAGTAATTTTGATAATAGTGGGTCTTCGATAAATAAAATTGCATTCAGTTCTTTTCATATTGGTGAATTTGGTGACTATAATGATAGAATGAATAAGTATTCTGAAGGAAATCATAGTGGAGCAAGTGAGAGATTTTGTAAAAACATGGAAGAAGTACACAAACTGTATGAGGAAATCAGAAAGCAAGAAGAGTTTGAAGCACTATTGGCCAGAAGGTTACCGAGAGGCAAAGGTAAGTATAAAGGAAAGGTACCTTTGAAATGTTTTAATTGTGATAAAATAGGACATATGGCTTCTAACTGCCCTGACAAAGAATCTAGTGAAAAGAGAGAATACCAAGATAACAGATAGAAAGACAACCAATACAGAGGACATCGAGACTTCGAAAGGAGAGATAGAAAGACATGTCTAGTAGCTGATGAGGAATCCAACAATGATAAATTTGATGAAACTGATACAAAGGAAGTTGTTTATGTGGCTATTAAAGATGGATCAGATGAAGAAAGGTATGAAGAAAAAGCCCTAATATCTCACATATATAATAATGATTCTTGGATCATAGACAGTGGATGCTCACATCACATGACAGGTGATAAACACAAGTTTGTTAAATTAGAAGATTATGATGGAGGCTATGTAAGATTTGGTAATGATGCACCATGTCCGGTGAAAGGTAAAGGATCTATAACACTTCTTGATAATGCTAAATGTGATGATTTATATTGGGTTGAAGGTTTGAAATACAATTTGTTGAGTGTAGTACAGCTAAACAATATAGGATACCGAATAGAATTCGAGAAGGGATGTGTCAAAGTACATGACAAACATTGAAAGCTGGTTGCTACCGGGACACAAACAAAAGGTAATACATTTCATCTTGACTCAACTCGGAACAAATGTCTATATGCAAAAATAGAAGATACCTGGTTATGGCATAAAAGGTTTTGTCATGTAAATTTTGATAATCTGATCAAAATAAGTAAGAAGCATCGAGTAAGAGGTCTACCGAGCCTGGAAAAACCAAAGAATGCTATGTGTCGAGGATGCCAGATGGGTAAGATGACAAGATCAAGCTTTACAAGTAAGTCCTACACTTCTAAAGGAATTTTAGATCTAGTACACACCGATCTTTGTGGTCCCATGAAAGTTCAAAGTTATTATGGTGATAAATATTTCATATTATTTGTGGATGATTACTCAAGGATGATGTTAGTTATGCTTTTAAAACAAAAATCAGAAGCTTTTCAAATGTTTAAATGGTACAAGGCAAGAGTTGAAAATAAAATAGGAAGACAACTGAAATGTCTTAGATCTGGTAGAGGAGGAGAGTTCACTTTTGATGAATTTAACTTATTCTACAATGATCATGGTATAAAAAGGCAAGTGTCTGCACTGAGAACACCTCAGCAAAATGGGATAGCTGAGAGAAGAAATAGATCAATTGTAGATTGTGCCAGAACCCTGATGATAGAAAAGAGGGTACCTCAAACATTTTCGAGAGAAGAAATCAGCACTGCAGTTTACACCCTGAATCGAGTACAACTGAAGAAAGGAACTATGAAGACACCGTATGAAATCTGGTATGACAAGAAACCTAATGTAAGTTATTTTAAAATCTTTGGAAGTAGATGTTATGTTCACAAAGATGATAGAAATGGAAAGTTTGATCAGAAATGCGAGGAAGGAACATTTCTTGGTTATTCTTCTAGAAGTAAAGCATTTAAATTTCTGATCAAATCATCTAACAAAACAATAGAAAGTGCAAATGTGAAAATTGATGAATTTGCAGAAAGAAATGATGAAGGAAATTCCAAAGAACCAAAAAATTATGAAGAATTTGTTTATGTTCAACCGAGAAGTCCTACCGAGAAAGTTGCTGAAGAAAATGAAGATAATATCTAGTTACAGAGTGATGAAGAAGATCATACAGAGCCTACCGAGCCTATATTAGCCAAATATGTCAGAAGAAATCATGCATCAAGTCAGATCATAGGAGATAAGGATGATCCGGTGATGACAAGGAACAAACTGAGACAGAACACATGTATGATAGCTGAATTTGAACTGAGAATAGTAAAAGAGGCATTTAATAATGAAGATTGGGTAAATGCTATGACAGAAGAGATTGATCAAATCAAGAAGAATGAAACATGGACATTGGTCCCAAGACCGAAGGACAAAAATGTAATCGATACAAAGTGGATTTTCAGAAACAAGCTAAATGAAAAAGGTGAGGTCATTCAAAACAAAGCAAGACTAGTTTGCAAAGGTTATGCTCAAGTAGAAGGAATAGATTATGGTGAGACTTTTGCACCTATGGCTAGACTTGAGGGAGTAAGAACATTGTTGGTATATGCTTCTTTCAAAAATTTCAAGGAATATCAAATGGATGTTAAATATGCATTTTTGAATGGTATACTAGAAGAAGTTTATATTGAACAGCCTGAAGGATTTGTTGAAGACAATAGTAAAGATCAGGTATGTAAATTAAACAAAGCTTTATATGGTTTGAAACAAGCACCTAGAGCATGGTATGAGAGACTGCACTCTTAATCAAGAATGGTTTTATAAGAACAAGTGAAAACAACAATATGTACATGAAGAATGATGAGGACAATGGAATACTGATCTCAGCCATATTTGTTGATGATACTATTTTTTGTGGAAATGATTCTTTATGCAAGAACTTTGGAAATGAAATGTGCAAAGAATTTGAGATGTCATTAATCAGTGAGATAAATTATTTTATAGGTTTACAAATACTGCAAATGAAAGATGAGATTTTCATTACTCAATCCAAGTACATAAAGGAAATCTTGAAGAAATTTGGAATGGAGGATTCTAAACCTGTAAGTACTCCTATGACTACTAACTGTAAACTATCAAAGAATGATGAATCTGCATCTATTGATGAGACACTTTACCGATCTATGATTGGAAATTTGTAATATGTTGTTCACAGTAGGCCAGATATAGCACATGCAGTAGGAATAGTTGCAAGATTTTCTGCAGATCCCAAAGAAACCCATATGACAACAATCAAGAGAATTTTTAGATACTTGAGAGGCACTGAAGATTATGGCTTAGTATATGAAAAGATGAATGATTTTGATTTAAAAGTTTATACTGATGCTGATTGGGCAGGAAACATTGATGACAGGAAAAGCACAAGTGGTGGAGCTTTCTTCTTAGGAGAAAGACTAGTAAGTTGGCTTAGCAAGAAACAAGGATGGATTTCACAGTCAACAACTGAAGCTGAATATGTCGCTGCAGCATTGAATTGTACCAATATAGCATGGCAACTATTGGAAGGTATAAATGAGAAAGTTACCTAGCCAGTAACTATATTCTGTGATAATACTAGTGCCATTAACATTTCAAAGAATCCAGTAATGCACTCTAAGACAAAGCATATCTCTATAAAGTATCAATGTCTCAAAGAAGAAGTTCAAGAGAAGAAAGTTGTGCTGGAATATATCAGTTCAAAGGAGCAAATAGAAGACATCTTCACAAAGCCACTGCCAAGGGACACTTTTGAGTACTTTAGAAGCAAGTTAGGGGTCCTACCCCTATCTTCTACTCACTGACAGAGTTTGGTGAAAGCATCAATTCGATGACTCTATAGAATATTATTTGTGGATTGATGTTGATTTACGCACTTTAGGAGGTTTTCTAAAGGTGTGCAGGAATTAGTGAATAGAGACAAGTTGCTCTGACCGAGACTGAGTTGATACATGTGTAACACAACAAGGCAAATCACTTCACAGGGGAAGAAATCATGAATTAGCTATTTTTTTCTTTTTGGCATTGTTGTTAAAGGGGGAGAAGACTAAATGGAGAAGTTAGACTAATGGAGATGACAACAGAAAACTAATGACAAGGGAAGAAGATAATGGGAGAAGGTCTAAATAACAATCTAAATCCAAATTCGTTGGAACGAATCAAGTTGGTATTGCCATTTAAAGTTGGTTTTTCCATCAATGCCAAAGGGGGAGATTGTTGGCATTACAATAGAAAGGAGATTGTTGGCATTTCAATAAGGATATTGAGAAGGTTGTTGGAGATTATTGATATAATTGAAGAAGGATGATTACTATCTTAATAATATTATTTTGTCATTGATGTCAAGAAATTGATTTTCTGATTCAGTATGATGTTGCCATATCTTGAGAAGTATGTTTTGATGAGTATTAAGAGGTCAATAAGTGACACAGAAGAATGTGATAATGAAGGGGAGAAATAAGTTATTCAATGGGCAACTATTACTGAGTTAGACAATGATGAGATCATGTTGTTTTGATTGTTTTGATATCCTACACATGTTGTTGATTATAAGTTTAATATTGTATTATGTCACCGAGCAAGGAACCTAGTCGGTAAACCCTAAGGTACCTAGTCGATAAACCCTAAGGTTATCGATATCCATTAAAGAAGGCAGAATGTCTACCGAGTGAAGTTCAGTATTTATCGAGTTTCAACTGAGTCATAATAGATCACATTGGATGGATAAAAACATTATTTAATGAAGGATGTTGATGAGCTGGAGATGAATAAATGATTGGTATGTCGCGCAAGAAGTTTGTTAAGAATCTACGACAATGAAAAATTAAGAGGAAAATCTACAACACAGATTGAACCGCAATAACCTAGAACAAGTTCCTAGGAAGGAATGCAAGTTCCAAGGTGAGGTAAAACATTTTCAGATCAAAGGATACATTGAACCTAGTCAAAGTCTGATGATTTGATGGCTAAGATTGATCATGGGAAATGTGATCAAGGAGATTAAGCAGTTAGAAATTGTTTATAAATAAGGAATTGTTGATAAACAATGCATGCAAGCAAATGCATGCATAGTGATGTTACATGATTGTTTACCGAGCTTAGAAGCTTGAAGATCTAATGAAGAACAAATTGAGAAGCCCAACAAGCTTAACAAGGGACTAGATAAGTCTTATGACTAGATAGTTTTGAGCAAATAGAATCTGCTTTAGCATTTCAAATGTGAAGTTGCAGATATAATTTATTACTGTTATTTATTTTGTAAGTGACAGGAAATCTCTTAATCGAGTGGACCTAACAGTCTTATTTGTAAACCCCCTAGCAAGGTAACATTCTAAATGAGTGTTTGAAATCCTTTAACAAGGTCACTTCTAACAAAGTGCAAGACTCTAACAAGTCTGAGGGAAATCCCTTAACCGGGTCACATCTAGCAATGTGTTTGTAATGTTTAACAGGATTTGCTTTTAACCGATCATACTCTAGAAGGGTATATTTCTTAGTGGGTCCGAAATCCCATAGTGTTTTTTCCCTATTTGGGTTTCCATGTTAAATCTGGTGTTATATGTATTGTGATGTTATATGTTCATAAGTTTGAATGTTTTACAGTTTTGGTTACATATTCTGAAGTATAAGCTACCGAGGTTGAATCTATTGAATATATTGAACAAGTTAAGTTTGTATGATTCACCCCCCCCTCATCTTATTAACTATTGGCATCAGAACTTTACACTTGGTACATCACAAACATGCTAGTTGCAGACTAGCCTGATGGATGGTAAAGTAAGGAAATGGAAAAGATAGCGTAACAGAAACAAACCTCACTCTGGAGGAAAGCCCCTTGCTACGGAAACATATGAGATAAGTGGCTGGCATTGGTATAAGATATGCTAGTATGGGTAGTAAGATGCGTTATGCTAGATGGCCATACGATAGGGCATGATATGCCAATATGGATAACCATACGATAGGGTAATGAGATAAATAGATCTTGTTGGCATGGGTAATGACATGCTAGATAGCCATACGATTGGGTAGATAAAGATAGATTTTGATGGCATGGGTAGAAACACGCTAGATAGCCATGTGATTGGGCAGATAAAGATAAATTTTCCATCATGGGTAGCGACTCGCTAGATAGCCATGCGATAGGACAAATAAATTTGGTAAGTAGTAGATTGGCCACTACCAAGGAAAACAAGAGAGATATGAGTCGAGAATGGATTGGCCCCCATGTAGGCAATCTTTGGAAGAGATCAAGTGGCTTTTCCCCCCACCTAAGCGATCTTGGAAAAACAAAAGATCAAGTGGTTTGGCCCCCACCTAGGCAATCTTGGAAAAACAAAATATCAAGTGGTTTGGCTCCCACCTAGGTGAGCATGAAAAAGCAACTTGGAAAAGGAAACTGATACAAGAGCTAAAAAATAAAATTCAGATATGATGCCCCCCCCTTAGAATGATATGCATGAAAAGCATGTCATTCTAAGGAGAAGAGGAGTTGTGGCACATCAACATAACGAGATATTTATGTGGAATGCCCACAATATCAAAACATGCAATGCAAGAGGACAGAGGGGTCCAATAGTTTGGCATCAGAACCCATAGCAGTGTCAAAAAGATATATAGTATCACTGTGAGATGGGTGTATCGTCATAGTGCCAAGTTTCTCAGATCTGAAGAAGAGCACATGAAGAGAAAGAGAAAAATAAAAATTTAGGTCAACATGGAAGAAGACAAAGAATGCCCCCAATGCTTTGCATCATCCCCGAATGTTAAAAAGCAAGATACGACAAATAGAAGGAGGTAAACAAATAAAGGAATGTGTACAACATAAAATCCCTTGTATCCAAGCACCTACGGAGTAACTTGGGTCCTGTAAGAGAGCACAATGATTAAAAACAATCAACCTCTCGTATCCAAGTACCTACAGAGTGACCTGGGTCCTCTGGGAGGGAACAAATAGATAAAGCAAGCACAAGGGAACACAATCACACACACATGCAAGAAGATGTAGATGAAAAAGAAAATTCTTAACGACCAGCCTTGAGGAGGGGATCGTACTGTAGGAGATCATTATCCTCAAGAAGAGCCTCATCCTCCCAATCTAGGTCATAGGGAGAAGGGGGAAATCTTGGAGAGGGACTATTGCAAGGGTCGCATTAGGTGCCTCACCAATAATGAGAGAAAGAGATGAAGAGGTAGTGACGTCGTCGTCTATAGGCTCAGAGGAGGCGAGGGTCAACGATTGTGTGAAGATCATAGACAAGGGCAGGATATCCTCCAAGGAGCCGAACATCCAGGCCTCCGTGGAGGAAGCAGGTGACTCACTTGGAGAAGATGAAACAAGAAAAGGATTGCCATCCTCTTGTAGAGGGGTAATGACAAACTCAGGAGAAGGCGGGGCCTTCTCGATCACACAAACAGAAATAGGCAAACTGATAGGCACAGAGGCAGACAGGGGAAGGGATGAGGAACATACCTGCGAAGACTTGTGCCATCGGAACTTCGAAACAGGGCCTTGCTCAAACTTGCATTTACACAGAATAGGGGTGTCAGGATTCCTATCAACCATAGCAGGTTGAAGGACCCCAGGAAAACTTGAATGCTAGAGCGGTGGTGAAGTGGGTGGGGAAGAAAAAGCCACACTAGGCACCACCTACGTACGTTCCATGTTAAGGGTTCGGGACAAGGGAGGTATATCCTGCAAATAAGTGATAAGAGGTGGCTCCAAAGAAGGGGCGATGAAAACCTGCACCTGTTTAGAGGGAGATTGATTGAAAACCCCAAAAGTAGTAGGTAGCGAGACCAAAACAGGTGCAGAGATAGGAGCAACCGAGGGAAGAAGCTTTGAAACAACAGCGCTGGGTGTCGAAGTGACACTAGCGGACTGTAAGGAAGTGTCACGCTCTCGAGCTAAGGCCCATCAAAAATGTTTATGCTCACGCGCATGCTGATTCTGATAGAGGTGAGCACCACCAACTAGAGCCGAAGAGGATTTAGGAGCATCGTGTTCCATAGGAGAGGCCTCCGGAATTGTTTCAAGGATGGGAGAAGGCCTAACCAAGGAGACAAGAGGTGTATCTTGGAGAGGCTCCACATCCACAACAACGAGCGCCCGACCTCATTTTGCTCGAGGAGCAGTCAAAGGAACAGAGGGTGCTGACACAGGTTGTGACGAAGGGACACGAGAAGAGAACTCTCTTTTCTCATAACGAGAGGGTCGAGGAATATTGGCCATGATTAGGAGCTCGAAGGGAGGGTGGGCCATGAACTTTGACAACATAGGTGCCTTTCACTTGGCTACGTTAGGCACAGTTGCAGGAACAAAAGACATTGTTAGAGGCTGTGTGGTCCTAGGCGGACATAGAGGTCTATTTGAGGGAGTAGGCTTAGCCTAGGCCCCTGATGATGGGGATACATGAGGCACTACCTGCTCCAAGACTGAAATCGATGGAGGAGAGGTCGATGCAGGAGGTGGCAACAAAACACTAGGTTGTACAGATGTAGGGGCTGATTCCCCTGTTTTATACAGATAATAAGCATGGTACATTAAATCACCATGGGGAAGCATGGGTCCCATCAGAGCAGGCCAAAAGTGGTCTAGCAAAAAATCCTCATGGGCAATCAGGGGTCAGTATTCAGTGTCCTAGATGACATGCATTGTGCCCTCATGGGGAAACTTGAGACATTTGTGCACAACTGAGGGGACTGCGTCCATAGCAATCAACCAAGGAATGCCAAGCTTGACTTAGAAGAGGTCTGATTCGAGAATGATGATGAACACAAAGGATACACCTTAGGTCCTATGAGGACCATCAAGATGATACTACCCAATGGATAGATAGAGAATCCATCATGTGTCCTCAAATTTGCACGACACCCATCATACGTTGGTCTATACCAGCCATTCACAAAGAGAGTCTCCTCTATGATAACATCGACTCTACTAGATGGGTCAACCATCACACCTATGACAATTTGACCGTTCAGCTTGGCAGGGATGTAAAGAGGAGTAGGCTCTCCACAATACGAAGCATTCAGAGGGGTAAATGACAAGGATAGATCAAATATCGTCCCCTTATGGGCCAGAGGTGAGCTAATAGGGGTGATGGTGACAATGTTCACATATGGACAATCATCTGAAGAAGGATCCGATGTAGAAATAAAGTTTTTTGAATGCAGAGGGAAAGAATCAGTATACATCTATGAGTCATTGTTGGTTTTATCAATAGACTTATTTGATTTGTGCTTATGTGCATCTACCTTGATTGCACCACTATCGATGTGGTCTTGGACAACATGTCAAAGATGATAAGATTGTTCAATGTCGTGACCAGGCACATGATGATAATGACAAAACTTTGAGCCATCATACCAACGCGGATAAGATTGGCTATCAGACAATGGTTTTATTTTTGGAAGGGTAATAAGGTTGTCTTTCAACAACCGCTACATTATGCTCAAGTAGGAGTCATTCAACTTAGTGAACACTCTATTTTGGTGTGGGGCTTATGCAACAACCATCAGAGGAATATCCGCAATATTAGAAACAACCTTATTCTTCTGAGACCCATTTGTGGTTGTGCCTGCAAAGGACCCACCGTGAGGGTTCGAATAAGTATCTCTGAACTACGACATAGTGTGTTGGTCATCGGTGAGAGCAAAGCACATGTTAGCCAAATTTTGATATCGGTTAAGAGATAGTTTATCCCTCATTGTTGGCTGTAGATTGCTAATAAATATCCTCTACAGATCACTATCTGGTAGGGAAAAGGGGATCTTGGTCGAGATAGCTTGATATCTCGAAATAAAATCAATGATCTTTTCATTGGGCTTCTGTTTACAATGAACAAGGTCAGTGATAGTGACCCTGCTACCAATGTTTGCCTGAAACCATTTAAGAAAAAGATGCATAAGATTATCAAAGGTACGAATAGAGTGGTCAGGTAAGGAGCTATACCATTCTAACTTTGTCCCTTTGAGAGAACGTGAGAATAGTTTTAGCAAGACAAAATCTAGACTATGGTAGTCACTACACATAGTCATGAAAGAATCTATATGCACATTCAAGTCCCCATTGCCATTGAACCTATCAAACTTCAGGAACTGAGCAGCAGTTGGAAGGATGGTATTTTAGGATAGTAATGTCAAGGGGACTCTTCCTATAATACATAGACATAGATGATTGACTAGAGGCAGAGGCTATGTTTGTCAGTTACAACTGCAACGACCCTTTTTTTGTAAGATTGTATTCAGGACAGGATTAGAAAGCGAAGGAGGTGGAGGTGGGCTAGATTAGCCGCCACCTCCACTGGAACCTCTAGAAGGACTAGTGCTACCAACAGATGTAGTGCTAGCACTGATTATTGAAACCTAAGCATCAATGAAGGTCAAACTACTAGATATGCCTATATAGCCCAAAGGAGTGAGTGAAGCACTAACACTAGGTATGGTGGAGTCCACCATGTGCGTGCCCAAGCCCAGAATGCTAACACTAACCTGGGAACTAAAAGTATCATATTGATTATCCACAAGGGGTGCATCTGCCAAGGGCACATAGTTATTTAACAATCATGGACAAAGTCCTCAATATATTTGGGCCCATCTCATCGGAGATTAACATGTCTCTCAAGGTACCTACAAAATTCTTGGCCTAGGGGAGGATGTTCTCTCTATTCAAGCTACCCTCAAAACTTCTCAAATTCTGCTCCAACATATTGATCTTCTCAAAGTCTATAGTAACTGCAGAATCATGATCGATCACAGGAGGGGAAGACGTCGTAGAACTCTTAGGAGAGTTAGGTTGTGAATTAGAAGGAGAAATCCCCCAAGTCTGAATAGACTTCAGACTGTGAGAGGTCAAGAAATCATTGGGATCAGATGATTGCCCACCCTGCATGGTGTTGGGTAGAGGAGGAATCTAGCGATCAGGGGGAAAACTCCACCTAGACGCCCTCCTGACTACGGTTCCTGTTGCAGTTTGAGTCATAAAACTCATAGACAAGCTAATCAACGTTCAAGACCATATCACAGGGACACTCGAGAAAGTGTTTCAAAAAAGCTAAGGGGTTTGTTTGAATGCAGAAATGAGCTAAATGTAAAAACTTTGCTTGTTGTTTGGTTTTCTCTCTTTCTTTTTTCTTTTTTTTAAAGATTGTTTTCAAATTTTAAAACTTTTTAAAATTAAAAGATTAATGCAACTATATGAAATAATAATTGAATGATGCCAACAAGAATCTGGTTCATGTCGGGTTCACCAAAATGTAATGGAGGGAATTTGCCACCTCAAGGGTTATGGATCATTGAGGACAAATTATCCTTCTGATTACCTCTGTGAATTGGGCTTATTTGTAGTCTTACATCCCAATAATGGCCACATAAGAATAGGAGGCTAAAAGATCAAAAGTACCCAGTTATTGGTTTTCACTCTGCCCAGTTGTATATATTTAGGGGCTCTTTGCATAGCTACATGGAAATTTGGTAGTGAATGAGGTTCTCCCTGTTTCAATTCTTCTGGCAAGTTATTCCAGTACTGAGTTAAGCCATTAATTGCAGCTGCACTTTTAGTTTGAACTAAATGCTTATATGCTTGGAATATTTCTTCCCTCATCGGTAGCACTAGATTCCTAACATCTTGCCTTACCAGTAGCTTCCGCCATTCATAATAAAGAACTCTTGGCTCTTTTGCTTCCTTCCTCAATGGCAATGTACAATCAAATTCAAAATCCTTGTGTGCTTTGGCTTGTGCCCCCATGTTGATCTCATTTTGAATCCATGACATTAAATCTTTTATGTGGATATCACAAATGTATAACAAGGGATTTCACTTAGTATCAGAAGCTACAACATAGTTATGCAAACAAATTTCACACAAGAAATTTTTCACAGCTGCTGGGGAAGTCTGTTAAGCATCATAAAATTCCTCAAGGGTTTCTAGAGAGGGGCTAAGGTCCCTGACAATGCGGTTCAATTTGAAATTTAAATATCACTCCCTTAAATGCAAAGCATAAACTCTTGGCGGTGCCCTACATTGCATCAATTCGGGGACCATACTAGTGATTTTTATCAACTTTAGCCTGTAATTCTTCAATTCTATTATCTCGCTTTTCAATTTCCCTTTGTTGTTTGTCAATAATCCCTTGTAAACTATCCCTCTCTATTTCTCGTTGCTTATAAAATGTTAACGCAATAGATAAACTACTTAGGGATGATGGAGGTTTAATAGCTGTTACCTTAGGTCATGGAATCTCTTCAATAGGTTCCTTAAGCTACTCTGCCACATATGCTAGATTTGAGAGTCTATCAACATCATCTTCCTTATGAGTTTCAACATCTGTAGGGCTCCCTTCTTTTGATGTTTCCACTAAAATAACCTCTATCAGATCACTTGCTGGATGAGCCTTTTGGGTTTTGCTCCGAGTCCTTCTCATATAAACCTTTGGAGTGGCTGTAGGAATGGTTTCTACCCATGGCTTTGCTGCAGGAGTATTTCTTTTCGACCTATGCCTCTTAGCTACAGGATAAACTTGAGTTGCCTGCGACTGAACCATTGGTTCATCATCTGCATCAATTATTTCCAATTATTTCCCTTTTCTTTTAGAAGATGGTGATTCCCTTTAAAAAGAAGTTGAGGGTTGCTCCACATTTGTCTCAACCATCTCTTCCTCTGCAATAGTCACAACTTCTTCAGCGATGAGCAATTCATTCTCTGCAGAAACTATAGGAGAAGAGGGTTCTTCAATATTTTCTTTTTCAACTGTTGGCTCATCTGCAACAGGAACATCTTCAACCCTAAACTGCAATATGTCTTCAAATACCTCCCATTCCATCTATGAAACATCCCTAAGAGAATGTTCTACCAGCAATTTAATCAGACCATGATGGTTGATAGAACGATTTCCATTCTTCTGTGTTTCTTTGATACTTATGGAAATGAGGTGGTATAGAAAATTAGGAACATTCACCCTCTGGCCATGTCGTAAATGACTAAGCAATTTGAAATGGGGTGAATGTAAATTTGAATACCTCCCTTCGCAAGTAATGTACTTCATTACATATAAAGCCACCTGGGGCCATTCTTCTCTTACGCTTCTGGTGTCTTTTGATTCTGGAAACAATTCTCCTTCCTGCGGTAACCTTGTAACTTCATCTATTTGCTGCTCTATAGCAATGACCCTTAATCCTTTAATAGTAGCCTCTCCTTCTTTGAATGAATGCATAAACTCTGAGGCAATTTCTTCATTATAATCCCTTATTTTCAAAAAGTAGACAATCCAACCATGCTGCTTGAAATAATGCTCACAAAGAGCATCCTGTAGCAACACATCATGGACTGCTGGTTCATGGCGGATTGGATCTCCACCCATTTCTTAATATGTTAATGTAGCAAACTCCGCAGATGAGAAACGAAGAACCAAAATATTCTACAGACTGAAAATTGAAACTTCGTTACCCATTTCCAAATTTGGCAGTAGAATTTGGCGATAGAGTTCATTAATTTCTTATGCCAAAGAATATCTTGTTAAAGAAATGATGGCAAGCAATCAAATCAAGGTACTGAAAAGGACGAGTAATTACTAATTTTGGAAACCGAACCATAAAACACCCCCCCAACTTACTTTGGCATGTGTCCACATAGGCTGAAAGGATTTAGGGAAGTGTATGCGGATTTAGCAAAGGCGCAAAAATGTTCAACCCAACAATAAGAATAATAACTCTAGTTGAAGTCTCAACCTAAAGTTTGGACATTCACTTGGTAAAGTCACTCTTTCTATAGCTAGTGTTCATTTGATTGTCAACCCAGGGATGTAATACTTGAAATGGGTATGCACTATATATGCACTAAGTTCCTGTAACAACTACTCTGCATTACTGCAACAACTAACATTATGCGGAAAAGATAAGTAGGAATTGAAAATATTGAAAGGCTATAGGAAAACTTCTGCATTAACATAAATTCATTCAAGCAATACCGGCTAAGTTCAATGCTGATAAACAGAAACTACTCTATTTTGGTTTGGCTGCAGGAACAGTCAATGGATCTGTTTCCAATGGCTATAGGAACAGTCAATGCAAGAACGTCTACTATAGCTAAAGAAGAAAACTAATCTTAATAAAGGCATAGGAACACTCACCAAGTGGGCCCCCTTGGATGATTGATTCGAGGCTTCCCCAAAACAACTCTAAGTGCTCAGAATAACATATTTTTATTCATTGTTCTTCGGAAGTCATTACATGATTCAACATAAAAAGAAACTCAAAAACACTTGTAACTTTATTTCCAAAATCCTCTGCTATGCTTTCTCTTTTCTTTCTTAACCTCTAAGAAGAGATGAAGAGCTTATTTTATAAGAAAACATCTACTTTAAACAACACAAATCACGCCAAAGAGAAGAGGCGGACAACTTAATCGAGAGAGGAGATAGCTGGAGCTAAGCTATAGAAAATGCGGATCTAAACCGAACCACAGTCATAACATACTATGGCAGTATTTACAACACTAATGTCCACTTGAGTTAGACATCAGTAGTATCGTGTTATTACTTCTCCTCTATTGTTCCTTACACTCTTCAACATCTCTGTTGTTCGATCTTTCAATCATCTCCATGAAAATATCTTCTTGCAACTAGCGTAATAGGCAAGCTTCCACCGCAACATCATTTATTCCCTGCACTTCAAAAGAAATAACATACAAGAACATACATACATATTTTAATCAATCAGGATATCTATTAATTTCACATGTGATATTGCCTAAACAATCTACATGGCAACAAGAATGAATAACATGGCTACAGGAATAAATTGGCAAAGACAAAACATGTTTTAATAGGTTCAGGCTAACATCTGAAATACATATAGTAAACTTCCAATACATCATTACTATTATGTAAATCAAAATATGATAAAAGCTTAAGAGTTCTAAGGATAAAAATATGCCAATGTCTCAACTCATCAAGTGGATCCTCCTACTTGATCCATCGACACTCTGATTGGATTTCCCTATGTCCCTATTGGAACCCCTGCTATGGGAAGAGTTGGCTCGTCTGAATTGGGGGGGGGTGTTTACATATATCTCTCTCTGCGTAGGTGGGATGATGACCTCACAATGTACTCGGTACCACCCTACTTGGATTGACAACTCTTGGATGTCCTTGAGATGTCTCTCTATGACTACAACTAGGGCTCCCTCTCCTCCTCCTCTAGTTGCCTATCATGCCTCATCCCTCTCTCATTGATATCAAAAGGCCCTCTCCTCTATACATTGTCATGTGTGCTCTACAAAATCCCTAACAATTAAGGTTGCATCCCTCTCCTATCTAATCTCATCCTGCTCAGCTTGCAGTTTTGCCTTTGTTTGATCTAGCAGATCTTGATCTTGTATCAATCGATCTCTCTCAACAATCAGCATCTATTTTCATTGTGCTACCCTAGCCAACACATCTTGGAGAGACTATATCTAAGCCATCAGATATGATGGTGCTCCTGACCTCTCTCTCCTCTCCTCCCTCATCTACCTCTAGGGCTTACTTTGTGTCTCAATCTATTGTTCGTGTACTCCTATACTCTACGTCAATTCTTGCACACCCTTGTCAATATCCATGGCCTATGGGGTATCCATCTTCTCTTTGTCTCCTCTCTCCTCTGACCTCCCTATCCCCATCCTCCATTGTCCTCACTTGATGGGCAATGATGGTGCCACTCGGATCCCCCTCACCCTCCTTACCACCATGCTTGTTCCTATAATTGTACTTCCTCATGATAGCTGATATGTATCTAATCAGATGCCTCTCGCTCATGCCTCCTGTTGTCATGCTCCTAGTGACACCAATCTTGCTCTCCCAACTGGTGTGGGCCTCCTCAATGCCCACCATGTTGTGTACACATCTCTAACCCCTGAATTTGTCACCCTTATTCATGGGTACCATGTAGTGGGTGCTAACCTCATCCATGCATCAATAAGCCCAGTCCTATCAAGTGAGGGTCCAAACTCTGTGGCGCTCTCCCTAGTGACTCGCCAAAAGTGGTGCTCTACCTAAAGGAAATCCTGTACAAAATTGAACTGCCACTAGACTATCAAGTCTATATCTCTATAGCATAATCCCATCTGCTGACAATATACATGGGTGTAATAACATATGGTATGTGTTGAGGATCCTCGAGCCTATTTTCCATGCCCATATATGGCCTCCATGAGATCTAGCCTATGTCTAACCTATCAAAAATGACCCCCTAGTAGTCTATTGTTGGCGTTATGTGAACCGGTATGAAGACATGATGTCATTGTATGTTGTCATTGATGTCAATATGCTGAAAGGAGAGAACCGGTATATGTGAGAAGCGATATGTTACTAAGAACCGATATATGTGAGAACTGCTATAACACTGTGAATCGGTATATGTGCCAAAGTGAAGCGGTGTGTTTGCTTAAGGTGAACTAGCATGTGGTTATGGGAACCAGTACATGGAAGCTTTGTATGACTACTAGTTGGTAGTCTCAACTTCAGGGTTTTCGGTTGAAGTGCCTCAAGCCTGTGTGACTCAATCGGTGACTTTGTGTGATGAGTTAGCATTATAACAAAGAACAGATTGTGTTGCCATGTCAGCCTTGTGTGCGTGAAGGATCTTGCATGAAGGATATTGTTCCCATCTACCTCGGGAATGTGTGAAGTCTGTAAATGATGATAACGCATGATGGGTTATCAGCCGCCATGAAATCTGTGGTAAACGAACAATGGAGAACATCTTGAGATTGGTTCAAGACTGTTGCATTTAATGCAATGTGCTCAATGGTCAGGATTAAACCATTTGAATTGATTAACCTAACAGGTTTAGGGTTTAGGGTTTATGCTACCGACCTATTTGTTTCCTATAAGGTCGATGTTGTGTTTCTTTTTGAGGTTGTTGGCAAAAGTTGTGTGTATGTATCCAAGAGAAGAGATACGTGATTCTTGCTAGACCAGAAGAGAGAAGTAATGCCTTCAGAGTGTAAGTGTAGAAGGTGAAGAGGAGCTAAAGCGGATCTGCATTGGCATTGAGTGTTGTTACCAGATCATTGTAATACCTATTGATCTCTAACCACTTCAACAGTTGAGAAATCCCTTAATAGGGTAGCTTTAACCGACTTGTTGTAAATACTTTAACAGGGTGACTCAAAACCTTTGAGTTCTTGAAATCCTCTAACAAGGTAACCTTTAATAGGGTTAAACCCTTAACCGGGTATTCTAGCCATCCCTTAACCAGGTGATCCCTAACAGGATCGGTTCCTAACAGAACCTATTGTATTAGTCCTTAATCAGACAAGGCTCCTAATAGAGAGGACTTCTAAAGAGTTCAAAATAGATTGTGGGTATTCATCCCCACTGTGGTTTTTCCTAGTTGGGTTTCCACGTGAAAAATTTGTGTGTCATGTGTGGTGATATTCTTGTGATGGTTTGAGTGATTTGTGTCTGAAGGTAAATCATGCTGATCTAGCTGTCTATATATCCTTTGATGATAGATTACCTATTCATGCACTAGGGTGAAATGGAAATGAAGTATTAGATTGTTTGAAAAGATAAGTGTCAACTAGTTTATTCTTGTCTCAGTTATTCTGGGTTTTACCGGTTGTACTCTGTTTGAGAACCGGTATTACTGTTTATCTGCCTAAGCACAATGTCTGTTGACAAACCGGTTTAAGATTGAGGCTTTTGTCTGTACTGATTCACCCCCCCTCTCAATACTTGTTTGGTACTATCCATTCATCATTGAGTTATCAATTGGTATCAGAGCATCCTCTAGGTCCTCTGTGTGATAAGCTTAACTGCTTGAGGTAAAGATCCCAGTCTAATGATGAAGAGGCAAGGTCCAAAGTTCAACAAAGAAAATTTCAGTATAGGGAAAGACAAAATGAAGATATACATAAGAAGCATGGGTGCTCAACACTGGAGCTATGTTGAGAATGCCTATGTTGCCCCTACCGATACTCTCACCGATGACCAAAAGAGAGAAATGCAGGAGAATGGGCAAGTCATGGAAGCCCTAATTAGTAGTTTATCTGACATTGAGTTTATTGATGTCCAAGATAAGGTAAATCCCAAAGAGGTATTGGAAACTCTTGAAAATATCTATGGCGGTGATGAGCATGTAAAACAAGCTAAGGAAGAAAGCCTTAGAGGGAAGTTTGAAGACATGCGGATGGTTGAAGATGAGACCATTCAACAGTATGGAATCAGAATCAAAATTGTTGTTGGAGATATCAAGAGTGCAGGTGGTAAAATGGAAGATTCCACTGTGGTAAGCAAAGTCCTGAGATCCTTATTACCGGTCTATGCAATAAGGGTTGTTGCTATTCAAGATTTGAGATCAATAGACAAGACTAAGGTGTCCCTAGACTCCATCATTGCAAAGTTGATAGCCTATGAGCTAAATAGTTTTGATGGCAGTGTTCAAAAGACTGAATCAACTTTTAAAGCTTCTGCTATACCATCCAGAAAAGGAAAAGAAGCTAGCACTAGTGGTGAACTAAGACATAGCAGAGAAATGGATGATGAGGAGATTTTGATGGCATTTGAAGCTCTTCTTGCCAGGAAACTCCCTAAAGGAACCGACAAATACAGAGGTAAGCTCCCTTTGAAATGTTTTTCTTGCAACCGGATAGGACATATAGCTATAAACTATCCTAATGGCGACAACAAGGATAAACCAGAAAGGTTCAAAAAATTCAAAGGAGGAAACTGGAGAAACTATTTTTTGGCAGTTGATGAAGGTGTCACAGATGAGGAATCAGAAGATGAAGAAAATGAAGATATTGTGTTTGTTGCTGTCAAGGAAGATGTGTCAGACAAGAAGGCTCTTGTCTCCCAGTTTGATAATTCCAATGAGTGGATTATTGACAATGGCTGCTCTCACCATATGACTGGTGACCGAAGCAAGTTTCTATCCTTAGAAGAGTATGATGGTGGTGTGGTTCACTTTGGTAATGATGTACCTTGTATGGTCAAAGGCAGAGGGTCCATCTCTCTGAATGGAAAGAGTAGTGCTGAAAATGTGTATTGGGTCGATGGTCTCAGACACAACCTTTTGAGTGTTGCCCAGCTGAATGACAGTGGTCTCACTCTGGAATTCAAAGATGGAGTGTGCAGAATCAAAGGAAAGAATGGTGAATTGGTGGCCACCGGCATGCAGACCAAAGGTAAACTATTTCAATTGAATGCAAATATAAGTACATGTCTTATGGCTAAATTTGATGATAGCTGGATATGGCATAGGAGACTCTACCATGTAAACTTTGATAACATTGTGAAGGCTAGTAAGATCAAGGCAGTTAGAGGGTTGCCGGTGCTAAGTAAACTGGATAATACCTTGTGCAGAGAATGTCAATTGGGGAAAATGTCTTCCTCAACCTTTAAAGGTAAACCTTTCACTGCTGACAATTTGCTTGATCTTGTGCATACTGATTTGTGTGGTCCTATAAAAACTAGGAGTGTGCAGGGTGATAGGTACTTCATGATTCTCACTGATGACTGCTCAAGAATGATGTGGGTCACTTTCTTGAAAGATAAGTCTGAAGCTTTTGTAAAATTCAAAGCTTTCAGAGCATTAGTGGAGAAGGAAAGCGGTAAAAGGATCAAGTGCCTGAGAACTGATCAAGGAGGGGAATTCACTTCCGATGAATTCAACAAGTACTGTGAAGAACATGGCATCAAGAGGCAACTGTCTGCCTCCTGGAATCCACAGCAGAATGGCCTAGCAGAGAGGAATAATCGGACTGTGGTTGAAGCAACTAGAACTATGTTGATTCAAGGAAAATTTGCTCACACCTTTTGGAGAGAAGCGGTGAGCACTACAGTCTACACAATGAACCGGGTACTCATCAAGAAAGGTAAGGATAAAACTCCTTATGAGTATTGGATCGGTAAGACACCTGTAGTTAGCTACTTTAGAGTATTTGGCAGAAAATGTTACATCAAGAGGAGTGAACACCAGAGCAAATTTGATGTGAAATGTGATGAGGGGATATTCCTAGGGTATTCCACCAAGAGCAAAGCTCTCAAATGTTTCAATAATAGGACTCAGAGTATTATGGAAAGCATCAATGTAAGAGTTGATGAAACCTTTGAGAAAACTAAGGAAACTGACAGTGAGCAAGTGGTAAATGAACCGGTTGTAACCTTCTGGGAACTGGTTGTCAGTCAACCAAGTACCAGTAACAGCGTTCCTACACCGGTAGATGTAGATGTTGATACTGATGGAGATGAGGATGAAGAAGAAAAGCAAGAGGAATCTATCAAGACCATTCCTCGGTATGTCAAGCTGAATCATGATACTAAGAAGATCATAGGAGATAAGGATGCAAGAATTCTTACAAGAAGAAAGGTCAGAGAAAACTCATGTATGATCTCTAAATTTGAGCCTAAATCATAAGAGGCACATAAAGATGAAGATTGGATCAAGGCAATGGAAGAGGAACTTGACTAGATAGAGAAAAATGGTACATGGTCCTTGGTACCCAGACCGGAGCATAAAAATGTCATTGGCACCAAATTGGTTTTCAGAAATAAGTTGAATGAGGATGGCACGGTGATTAGAACACAAAGCCAGACTAGTGTGTAAAGGATATGCCCAATAAGAAGGAGAAGACTATGGGGAAACCTTTTCTCCTATAGCCAGATTGGAAGGACTTCGTATGCTTCTTGCGTATGCAGCTTTTAAAGGATTCAAAGTATATCAAATGGATGTAAAATTTGCATTCCTAAATGGTGTATTTGAAGAGGAAGTGTATATAGAGCAACCAGATGGGTTTTCCCTATCTGAAGACAATGACATGGTGTGTAGGATACATAAAGCCTTATATGGTCTAAAGCAGGTGCCTAGAGCATGGTATGAATGCCTGCATTCCCATCTTGTGAAGATTGGATTTGAAAGAACAAGTGAAGATAGCAATATCTACTTGAAGTCTGAAGGAGATCAGATCCTGATCTATGAGGTATTTGTTGATGACATTATCTTTTATGGAGATGACAAGATCAGTCACGAGTTTGCAAATGAGATGAAGAAAGAGTTTGAGATGTCACTCATAGGGGAGATTAAGTTCTTCATTGTGTTGGAGATCCAGCAGATTAAAGATGGAATCTTTATCACTCAGTCCAAGTATGTCAAAGAGGTGTTGAAGACCTTTGTCATGGAAGATAGCAAACCGGTTGGTACACCGATGGTGACCGGTTGTAAACTATCCAAAGAGGATGACTCAGCATTGGTTGATGATAAGGAATACCGATCAATGATTGGTAAGTTGCATTATGTAGTGCATAGCAGACCGAATATTGCACATGCACTTGGCATTATTGCAAGGTTCCAAAAAAGTCCAAGAGAATCCTACTTGGTTGCAGTCAAGTGGATTCTTAGGTATCTAAAGGGAACTATTGACTATGGGTTATGGTATCCATACAATAATGATTTTAACTTGAAAGAGTTCACAGATGCTGATTGGGCTGGTAATGTAGATGACCGGAAGAGAACAATCGGTGGTGCATTCTTTCTCAGTGGTAGACTGGTCTCATGGATGAGTAAGAAGCAGAGTTGTATCTCTTAGTCTACAACGAAAGCAGAGTATGTTGCAACTTTCATAAACTGCACTCAGATAATTTGGATGAAGCATGTATTAAATGGCTTCAAAGTTCCTGTATCTGAACCGATAAGTATATTTTGTGACAATACTAGTGCACTTAACATCTCCAAGAATCCGGTTTTGCATTCTAGAACCAAGCACTTTGAGCTTAAGTATCATTTCTTGAGGAAAAAGGTTCAGAACAAAGAGATTGCACTGGAACATGTTTCCAGTAAAGAGCAGTTAGCAGACATATTCACCAAGCCTCTCCCAAAGGCTACATTTATGTACTTAAGAGGTGAATTAGGGGTGCTACCCCTTTAGGAAGTAAAATAAATGTATATGATCCACATCAGTCAAGTATTGCATAGTCAATTTTTTTTTGGATTGATGTGTTGAAGGATGCTACTCCTCAGGGGGAGCAGCATAATGGAAGAGGGAAGCTTGTGCCTCCACTTTGGCATTGTTGTCAAAGGGGGAGAAGAAGAGAAGCGGAGAAGATATCTGCAGAAATTAAGAGAGAAGATGTGAAGCAGAGAGATCTTTGTATATTGCCATCAATGCCAAAGGGGGAGATTGTTGGCATTATGTGAACCGGTATGAAGACATGATGTCATTGTATGTTGTCATTGCTGTCAATATGTTGAAGAGGAGAGAACCGGTATATGTGAGAACCGGTATGTTACCAAGAACTGGTATATGTGAGAACCGGTATAACACTGTGAACCAGTATATGTGCCAAAGTGAAGCGGTATGTTTGCTTAAGGTGAACTGGCATGTGGTTATGAGAACTGACATATGGAAGCTTTGTATGACTACTGGTTGGTAGTCTCAACTTTAGGGTTTCCGGTTGAAGTGCCTCAAGCCTGTGTGACTCAATCGGTGACTTTGTGTGATGAGTTAACATTATAACAAAGAACAGATCGTGTTGCCACATCAGCCTTGTGCGCATGAAGGATCTTGCATGAAGGAGATTGTTCCCATCTACCTCGGGAATGTGCGAAGTCTGTAAATGGTGATAACGCGTGATGTGTTATTAGCCGCCATGAAATCGATGGTAAACGAACGATGGAGAACGTCTTGAGATTGGTTCAAGACTGTTGCATTTAATGCAATGTGCTCAACGATCAAGATTAAACCGTTTCAATTGCTTAACGTAACAGGTTTAGGGTTTATGCTACCGACCTATTTGTTTCCTATAAGGTCGATGTTGTGTTTCTTTCTGAGGTTGTTGGCAAAAGTTGTGTGTATGTATCCAAGAGAAGAGATACGTGATTCTTGCTAGACCAGAAGAGAGAAGTGATACCTGCAGAGTGTAAGTGCAGAAGGTTAAGAGGAGCTAAAGCGGATCTGCATTGGCATTGAGTGCTTTTACCAGATCATTGTAATACCTATTGATCTCTAACCATTTCAACAGTTGAGAAATCCCTTAACAGGGTAGCTTTAACTGGCTTGCTGTAAATCCTTTAACAGGGTGACTCAAAACCTTTGAGTTCATGAAATCCTCTAACAAGGTAACCTTTAATAGGGTTTAACCCTTAACCGGGTATTCTAGCCATCCCTTAACTGGGTGATCCCTAACAGGAGTGGTTCCTAACAAAACCTATTGTATTAGTCCTTAATCGGACAAGGCTCCTAACAGAGCGGACTTCTAAAGAGTTCAAAACAACTTGTGGGTATTCATCCCCACCGTGGTTTTTCCCATTTGGGTTTCCACGTGAAAAATCTGTGTCATGTGTGGTGATATTCTTGTGATGGTTTGAGTGATTTGTGTCTGAAGGTAAATCATGTTGATCTAGCTGTTTATATATCCTTTGATGATAGATTACCTATTCATGCACTAAGGTGAAATGGAAATGAAGTATTAGATTGTTTGAAAAGATAAGTGTCGACCGGTTTATGCTTGTCTCAGTTATTATGGGTTATGCCGGTTGTACTCTGTTTGAGAACCGATATTACTGTTTGTCTGCCTAAGCACAGTGTCTGCTGACAAACCAGTTTAAGATTGAGGCTTTTGTCTATACTGATTCACCCCCCACCTCCCGCTCAGTACTTGTTTGGTACTATCCGTTCATCATTGAGTTATCATCTACATCCTCAGTCTCCTCATAGTGGAGTCCATTATGATAGCTGATGCTCTGCAAAATGAACAATGTTAGACTAAAACCTATGGTCGTATAACACACAAAAACACAAGAAACAAAGATAGATGTTAGTGTCAATCAACCAAAAACTAGTCTAAGCAGACATATCAAGAGAGACACTAAAAATATGATGAAATATCTAACTATGGAAGCAAATACAACAAGGCATCTCCAAATGCCTTCTAACATGCTCTTAGCTCCTTCTCCCTTGTTCCTCTCCTCTGCAAGTTTCAAATTAGTGTAGCTCTCAGCAGCTTTTTGCACTATGGATGCCTTATGAAGATTCAAGATTGAAATGATGATTAATCTAAAATCTTATGCAAATGTGAACAAGAGCTAAAACAAGAGATTATCTAATTAGCTAGTGTTGATTTTAAAACAAAAGAGTGAATATGATTGATTATCTAATGCTCTCTAAAAATGGCTATAATGTAAATGCATACAAGTTTTCAGGATCTGGATTATGAAGAAATGGGCTCTATTTATAGGAAAAATAAAGCAATGGATGGTTGAGATTGAGTAATCTCAACAAGGGTCAGGATTGAATGATATTCAATCCATGTGGGGTCTTTCAACCCAATCCTAAGATGACAAGTGTCAATATGAGATAGGTTGAGAGGAGAGGGAAGAAGCATTAAATGCTTGACATGACCTGAGAGTTAAGGTCAAGGTTGGGTTGAGTGAATAAATTCATTATTCAAAGAATAATGATTTTATCCAATGGATAAATTCTTGTGCAAAGGTTAAAGGGATAACCATGGTCAAAGCAATAAATGTTTGAGAAGACACATGGGTCACATGAGGGTTGAGTTAGGGGTTAACCATAAATGGTCATGTAATAGCCATTAGTGGTTTGGAAGACTTTAGAGGTTAGCTTGTTGAACACATAAAGCATTAAATGCTTTTCAAAGACTTTGGAGTCTTTGAGAAGTGACTTCAAGTTGCTTAGGAATGTGACAATAATTAGGGGATGGATTAGGCTAATTAGGAATGGGTTAGAAGAATCTAGAAGGGGGTTTAGGAGTGCAAGTGGATTTGATGGGTGAGGGAAAATAGGATTTTAATTTAAATAAAATTAATTTATTTCAACTTGTGGTTGCAACTTGCATTTGTAGGAAAATGCAAGTGGGGGGGGTGAATGATTTAAATAAATATTTTTAATTATTTATTTAAAAGAGGAAAGGGGGATTTAAATTGAATAAATAGGATTTATTCATTTAATTGATTTGTGAATTTGGTTTAATGAATTAATTAAAATAAATTGAATAATTTATTTAATTAATAGGAGAATGTTTGAAGATTAATTAATTAAATATTTAATTTAATTAACTGATGGCTAGTGTGTTTTTAATCAAATAAATAGCAAATATTCATTTAATTAAAATGGACAGGTTTATGTGACTACATTTGCCCCTCTTTGAGACGGTGCAGTTTTATCGCATCGTTTCAAAGAAAGAAAAATAGGTGTGAAGAAATATGCCCCATAAAATGTTAATATAGTGGGTGGTATGCCCCCTCGAAAGATGGGCCGAATTTTTTTGAAAAACTGCGCGATCTCTCGAAAAAGAATGAAAAATTGACGGGGTGGTAGAAGAGAAGATTTTAGCAATACTGGTGAAAAATAGAAGAAATCGGAGATAAAATGGAGAAATGGGAGGCTCTGGAAGTTCATGGGGACCACAATGGTGAGCGGGATAAAATTAGGGTTACGACGAAGGGTATATATGAGGAGGAAGGGGTGAAAACAGGGTCATTTACATTCACGTCCATAGTAAAATTTGAGCTCTGGGAGTGACCTTTTAGAAGAGCAAGGAGCAGTCAGGATGTCGGTTCCCATAGCAGAGCACCGATTAGAGTGAGTCCGACGATTCCAGCGGCCAGATGACTACGAACTATCCGTATGTGAATTTGAATTTTTGAATTTCATGTATTTTTGATAAGTTTTTTGCTGGGTCCAAGTTGAGTCAACAGAATAGCGCTAAAACTGTGTTTTGCAACTATTGTCAACTAAATTAGCGCTATTGCATAGTGGTTTTAGCGTTGTTGCCAAAAGTAGTGCTATTGTATAGTTGTTTTAGCGTTTTTGGGTTTTTAGCGCTATTGTGTAGTTGATTGAACGCTGTTGTTGTTAGGTGGTGCTATTGTATAGTCAATGTAGCGTTATTGTTGGTTTAGCACTATTGCATAGTTGAGTTAGCGCTTTTGTAAGCATATTAGCGCTTTTGTGTTCAGAATAGCGCTTTTGTTTTAGGAAAGTAGATGCCCCAGTGTGTTTGAACAAGAATCTCCTGATGCCAATGATGGATGGATGGAGATGTGAGGTGAGAGTTGTTTTGAACCATAGCATCCCTGATGAGACTTAGGTCATTTAAGATAAATGCTTGTTGTAGTCTAGGTGTGTCATGATTGCTTACTTATTGAGACCTGAAGATACTTTATCAAAGTATTTGTTGATAGTCTAGGTTTAAACTTAAGAAAGTTTGAAACAAAACAACTGATGATGATAGTCGATGCACGTGTGTAGGAGGATCTTCACATCTTACAGATGTACGAGAGACATCCCTCCACATAGGTGTTGCGTGATCGATTGACAAAGGCCGAAGTGGATTGCATTGTAGCGATAGACTTGTATGATGTTATGTATATGC
Organism: Cryptomeria japonica; assembly: GCF_030272615.1. NCBI lineage: Eukaryota > Viridiplantae > Streptophyta > Pinopsida > Cupressales > Cupressaceae > Cryptomeria > Cryptomeria japonica. Next base: position 242,176,334 of record NC_081409.1, on the reverse strand, counting down.
CCGTGATTAAGATGAATCGCGGGTTGATCACAGCATTGGCAGAGCGATGGTATAGTGAGACATGCACGTTTCACTTGGCACAGGGGGAGATGACAACTACACTAAAGGATGTATGGCGCATCCTGCACATTCCTATTCGAGGAGAGCTGGTGACGTATGACCGAGCTTGGGGGACAACAACAGTGTATAGATTCTTTGATGAGGATGTCTACATTGATGATGGATTGATAGCCTGGGAGGATATATCAACTTTGTATGAGCCATTACCATCAGTGCTATCGGGGATTGTTGGGGGACTACTATGTCCAGATCGACGATCGCATGGACTTGCCATTGGTTGGGGTCAAGTGATCGAGTAGATGATGACAGAGGGGACCTGGTTTGCATGGGGACTGTGCGTGCTATCACACTTATATCAGGATCTACATGAGGTAGCATACTGAGGGGTGGGCTCATTGGGAGTGGGGATCACTCTGCTGCATACTTGGGCGTGGGAGCACTTAGCAATTACCCGACTAGTTAGTTTGAGATTCCAAGCAGTGGACCAGCCATATGTATACATGTATGGAGGTATGATGAGTCAACCCCACCTGGAGAAGTTAGAGTGGTGGTGACGGGCACTGGATGATTTGGATACTGTGATCTTGAGGTCATATATTGAGTGTGAGTCATGGGATGATGATGCAGAGGTGTTGTCGTATGTGTTTATGACATGATACCTCATTGGTACGACAACCTACAATGTGGAGAGACAGCTTCCTGGCAGAGTTTTGAGACAGTTTGGGCTGCAGCAGGGATTGCCTAGTGGATCGGGAGAGTATGCACGGATGGTACGAGAGAGTTACTTATGGGGACCACTGTTACCTTATGATTAGGCATTGGTAGAGTTCCACACATTAAAGGCGATTCCATGTCAAATGAGGCCAAGGGTAGTAGATGTTGGGGTGTCAGATGAGTACACTCAGTACATTGTGGCACATCCGATTCCTCAGATATCAGATCCAATGGAGCCTATTCCATCCTTTGAGGAGGAGAGAAGGAGAGGAGGTCACATAGGTGCACGAGGGAGAGGAGATGGTGGTGGTGGGTATGGAGGAGGTGGTGATGGAGGAGGAGGAGGAGGAGGAAGAGGAAGGGGTGGGGGTTTTAGAGGAGGTGGTGGATTCAGAGGTGGAGGTGGGGGTAGTGGATGATTACGGTGGAGGGGGAGAGGTGGGCAGCCTTTGCGGCTATCTCAGGGACCTTTGATGCAAGGAGGCATGAGATTAGGTGGCAGGGATGCAGGTGAGGGACAGGTACCTATGGATACAAGGGAGGGAGCCACTGGAGAGGCACCTATGGATATGGAGGAGGGAGCTACAGGTGGAGATATGTGGGACCATATGATACTATTTTTGTAGACTCTACTAGAGGATATGGAGGCAGAGGTGGCCGGTAGAGATGTGCAGCTGTTTGCACTAGAGTCAGAGCTAACGATAGTGATGTGGGAGAGAGATCAGGCTATGGAGATATTTGCAGCGTTGCAGGAGAGAGTACGGGTGGGAGCAGGAGTAGGAGCACAGGGTCCTACTAGAGATGCGATGAGGGAGATGCGATGAGCGTAGGAGGAGATAGATTATTGGCAGGGGTTATATGAGCAGGTGGTGCTAGCTAGTCAGCGAGCACTTAGCTATTCATAGATGCAACGGGCGAGATCAGAGCGGTCTCAGAGGATGCAGAGTAGTGGTGGTGTGATGGGTCCTCCATGGAGAGATAGATCAAGTGATGCGGGGGCTAGTGGGGGAGCAGGTGGTGATGGTGGTGCAGCATCTGGTCAGAGTGGCATCTGAGAGAGCATTTTGTATGTGTTTATATTGTCATTTTGGACTGTGTCTTGGATGGCTCTTGGCAGCCGATATTTTAGACTTCATTGTACTCTGATACATGTATGTTTTTGTCGATATGATATGATATATGAGGAGATCCCATATTTTGTAATGATATGCATGTTGATGATATGTATGGATGCTTATGCAGGATGATGATCTCATGATTTTGCTTAGATGGATACTTGTACTTGCTATATGGATGGGTTGATGAGATTATTTATTTATGCATGTTTCATGATGATTTATTCCTACATGATGTCTACATGCATGATTTATAAATGGGATGCTAATATGTGGATACAGGTTTATATATGTGCATGATGTGTTGGTGAAATGCTTTATGTATGTAAAGCCATGATGCTGATGTATGCATATTTAAATGATGATTATGATGGTATAGATAGTATCTTGTACTTTATGTTGATACAATGATGAGATAATGATATGCAATGATGTTAATGTAATGTGTTGAATGAATGATTTATTTATGTAAATGCATCTAGATGGTTTTTAGATGAATGTAATATGGATAAACAAATGTAAAGTACAAATGTTTAAATGATGATTTCTAAATGAATGCATATGTATAATGTATGAACCAATGTTGAGACAAATGGTTTTGTTATGATTCTAAATGGCGAAAAAATATGATGAAGTGAAATGATAATGCAACTCATGGGTAATGAATAACTGCACCTTAATGAAATTAAAAGGATAATGAATGCATTTTTAATGAATCTTAAATGGTACTGAATGTATTTGTAATGGTTAATCATGGTAGTAAATGCAAACAAAGACAATTTTATTATATAAATGAATCTAAATGTCACGATTATGCAATGATGAAATGATATAATGATACTAATGTAAGTAAAGGAGAATGAACTATATGTATAAAATGTAACTAAATGATATTAAATGAACGCTAATGAAGATTTAAGATTTTAATAAACCTACATGCAAGTAAATGATAATGAACTAGGCTTATGCAAATGCAACTAAATGTAATGCAATGATGATGTGATTATGATAGATGAATGTAAGGTTGTTTTAACTTTTGCATAATGCACTGATGATGTATCAAAGTACTCTATCGTCATTGTATCCAAGACCAACTCAATTTTCATATAACTCCTCATATTAATCTTGTTCACACTTGCATACAAAACCATGCATATGAATAAGGAATGAGTAAATGGATGGATGATATGCAACATAATGCAATATAAACAGATGAGATGGAATGACGATCCATAGTGCGTTATTTTCATCATTGAGCATGATAATATCAAACTTGGATGAGGTAGTAGGAACCAAGGATGGAGCATTGTAGCTGCAAACAAACAACATAAATAAAGAATACAAAATATGGACCCTCGATAATGGTTCATGCTCATATGGTCGAGGTATACTCTATAGTCAGCAAGCCATAGTGATCCATGACTGTATTTCGCATAAGATCACGTAACTTAGTGAACTTCCCACGTAGACACCATTAGTACATGCTCCAAAACTTCATCGAAATAATTCACAGAAGACATACAAACAATGCTTAGGAACCATCCCAACCACTCTAATCACTTGTGGATATCCCGGAGTAGCGTAGGAACCCGATATGAATGAATAACCTACAAATCAACCAAGTATTTGATAGCTTAAACAAAATTTTCTTGTCAAAGAAAATGTCATCTTATCTTTGTTTTTGGTAAGGAAGGATGCATCCTTGTTAAGACAGTTTTGCATTTTGATGTTGTTTGTTTGGTATCTTCTTGGATGCGTATGTAAAAAAGCATTGCCATGTTTTTGATTGATTTTTTGATGTTTTCAAAATGTTTTTGGATTTTGATTGGTTCCCAATGTTTTTGGTATTTTGTGAGATAATTTTCCAATGTTTTTGGTATTTTGTGAGATGGTAATCCGAATGAAGAACCCAATGAATCACAAGTAATGAAAAATCCACTTCCAACAATAGGTTAAGGGTATTGCCCCCAGTTTAGATATGACTATGAAAAAGCGGGATGCAAGACGCATGAAATACTATCCTTGATTGCAGATCAATAACAAGCCATGGTTTGGACGGATGGATGAATGGATGAAATGAATGTGATCGCAACAAGTCTGAAAGACAATGGAGCCATAGCCGTTACGAGTGGTGCCTGTTTGCCAGGTTTTCACCATCGTACTTACCCAAGGTGCCAACAGAGTGGTTGTTCACCGTTTGGATGCATGTTTTTTCTTTACTATTTTGATGTTTTTGTATTTTCTTCAGGACATTTATCTGAATGTTTTTGGTGTTTTTTTGGTATGTATGGGAGCCTGATGCTCTATGCAGCTTATGTATAAAACCTTTTGAGATGCATGTTGTTGATCGGATCTGCTAGCGGTTCTCCTTCTGAAGTAGCCAACTGATATGACCCGGACCCAAATACAATAGTGATAACATATGGACCCAGCCAGTTTGATTCAAACTTTCCCTGTTGTTCTCTATTTGGGTGGTTAAGAGGATTCTCTTGAAGAAAAAGATCACTTACCTCAAATGTACGAGGTCTAACTCGAGGATTATAGCTTTTGCTCATGCGCTGATGATAGGCTTTGAGGTTATTGTATGTAGCTTGTCATTTCTCATCAAGTAGCTCTAAATCTTGGAGATGTGAGACTTTGTATGCTTCATCATCTATGAAATTATGCAAGGAAACCCATAGAGATGGTATCTCAACCTCAATAAGAAGGATGGCTTCTACTCCATAGACTAGTGAGTAGGGAGTTGCGCCTATAGGGGTTTGAATGCTAGTTCGATACGCCCATAGTGCTAGATTCAATTGAACATGCCAATCATGACCGACATCATTGACTATCTTCTTGAGGATTCTTAATATTTTCTTGTTTGATGCTTCAACCTGACCATTTCCTTGTGGGTAATAGGGAGTGGAAAAGAGGTGTTGGATATGAAACTTTTCACAGAGCTCACGGACATCCTGATTTTTGAAAGGAAGATCATTATCTGTGATGATGGACATGGGTACACCATACCGGCAGATGATGTAATTAAGGATGAATGAGGCAATCTATTTGTCGGTGACTTGGGTAAGTGGAACAACTTTGATCCACTTGGTGAAGTATTCAGTGATGGTAATGATGAACTTGTGGTCGTTGGATGAAGATGGATGGATTTTACCCACAAGGTCAAGGCACCATTGATAAAAAGGCCATGGTGTTGTGATTTGTTGCAATTCCTATGATGGTGCATGTATCAGGTCTCCATGAACTTGGCATTTCTTGCACTTTCTGAAAAAGTAATAGGAGTCTTTTTCCATGGATGGCCAATAGTATCCAGTGCGCATGAGTTTCTTAGCTAGGGATGGACCACTTGCATGAGTTCCACAAATTCCTTCATATACCTCTTCCAAGGCCTTTGTTATCTCATCATGTTCTAGACATCGAAGGAGAGTACCATCAAGACTATGTTGCTATAGGGTTTCAGCAATAATGGTATATTGAGTGGTTTGGCAAATGAAGGTTTTACGTTGGTTATTCAATTGGTTAGGAGGAAGTGTGTGATCATGGAGATAGGTGTAGTACTCACCATACCATTGGGATTCAGAACTGAAAAGGTGACATATCATCTCAGATTTGGGGATATCATAAGTGGGAATCCAAAGATGTTCGACCAAGAACTCGTAGCGTGTAGAATTATGTGGAAGATCTAGGAGAGATGCAATGGTAGCCATAGCATCAGCAGCTCGATTCGGATCTCTGGGTATCTGCTCAAAGGTGATACTAGTGAATTATGCCTTTAAATTGTCCACCATTTGTTTGTACGACATGAGTTTGTCATCCTTGATCTGATATTCATCTGTTACTTGTCGGATGACCAATTGGGAGTCACCATATATTTGTAGCTCTTTCAATTTCCATTGTATGGCTAGTCCGAGTCTTGTAATCAAGGCTTCATACTTAGCTATGTTGTTTGTGCATGGAAATGTGAGCCTGTAAGACTTTGGGATGTTGTCACCTTGAGGTGTGATAAATAGGATACCTGCCCCCGAGCCATGCCTAGTGTATGAACCATCAAAGTATAGTTTCCAAGGTCATGCTGCTATGATCATGAATATCTCTTCATCTAGAAAATTGGAAATGAGAGGATGATCACCTATGAGGGGAGCATTGACCAACTGATCTGCAATAACTTGACCCTTGTTGTCCTTACGATCCACATACTTAATGTCAAATTCACTTAGAATCATCACCAACTTGGCCAAGCAGCCTGTCAATGCTGCTTTGCTGAGTAAGTACTTTAGTGGATCGATCTTTGCAATGAGTTGTACTTTATGTGTTAACAAATAGTGTCTCAGTTTAGTGGCTGCCAAGATTACTACTAGGCAAGCTCACTCAGTAGGTGTGTAATTGAGTTCATAGCCAACCAGTGTACGAGAGATGTAGTAAATAGCACACTCTTTCCCTTTTGCATTGTATTGAGCCAGTAGCACTCCCAATTCTGTATTAGTTGCTGAAATATAGAGTAATAGAGGCTTACTCGGATCTGGTGGGATCAACAATGGTGTATTCATGAGATAGTCTTTAAGCATCTGGAATGCTTGTTGGCATCTGGTATCCCATTGAAAGGGAATGTTCTTGTGTAGTAGGTGTGTAAAGGGGTGACACTTATCTGCCAATTGTGCAATGAATCTTCAGATGGATTGTAGCCGCCCTTGTAATGTCCTTAGCTGACTGATGTTCTTCGGAGGTGGCATGTCCATGATTTCCTTGACCTTTGCTGGATTGAACTCAATGCCTTTGCTTGAGACAATGTATCCTAGAAGCTTCCCCGAGGTTACTCCAAAGACACATTTCTTTGGGTTGAGTTGAACATGATATTGTTCTTGTCTATCAAAGATTTTCTCTAATATTTCCAGATGACCTTCTCTTGTGAGTGATTTTGCCAGTAAGTCATCAACATAATCGTCTATTATGGTATGCATCATATCATGGAAGATAGTGGTTATTGTGTGTTGGTAGGTCACTCCTGCATTCTTTAGACCGAAAGGCATTACATTCCAATAGTATGTTCCCCATGGACATGTGAAGGCTGTCTTATGTTGATCTTCTGTGCGATCTTTATCTGGTTGTACCCTGAAAAGCCATCCATGAGAGAAAGCATGGCATGTCCTGCAGTTAGGTCTACGATTATGTCGATGTTTGGTAGGGGGAAGTCATCTTTAGGACATGCTTTATTCATATCTCTGAAGTCAGTACAGATACTGATGACCCCATTGGGTTTGCCAACAGGTACAATATTGGATATCCAATCCGCATAATCAATTGGTCTAATAAAACTAACATCTAGGAGTTTCTTAAGTTCCGCTTTAACTAGCACCATAATCTGGGGATGCATCTTGCAAAGTTTCTTCTTGACAGGTTTGGCTCCTTCTGTGATGGTGAGGTGATGCATGGCTAAATCAGGATCAAGCCTAGACATGTCTGCATATGACCATGCAAAGTTAATCTGGCGCTTCTAGAAGAATTCTACAAACTTAGGTTGTTCCTCTGAAGTTAAAAGAGATGTCAGATGTATGTGGTGAGCAGTTTCAAGAGTCCCCACGTTGTATTCTTTTGTCTCTTCAATAAGGATTGTTGATCGTTCTTGCTGTGTACTAGAAGGGAGAATGTCAAACCTTTCATCCTCCGGTGCCTCAAAGAGGTTTTCACCATTGGATATGCTCGTTCTTTTTACTTTTGTGGGATCAAACAGTGCCACAGTGTGGTTTTCACTGGAAGATCCATGTTTTATTGTTATATTTTTGCACCTGAAAGGTTTGGCATCTGCCCCGAAGTATGCTGCGCTATTAAGTTCAATGGTGAATCTAGCTTTGTGATCTCCGCTTGGTATGTTATCCCACAGTTACAAAAAGTCAATGATTGCCTCATTGTTTTGGAAATGGTCAAGACATGGGGGATTAGGTTGGTTCCATTCGATGAGTTTAGGATGGATAATGGGTATTACCTTATCGATTAGGTTAAGTTCATTAGATGTGTCAGTGAGGGTTAAGACATTATGGTGAAGGTCATTGATGGTACTCTCCCTGTCAGAATTAGACGTAGGATGAGACGTAGGGTCTGTGGAAGATGTTTCCAATTTAGGAACCCAAGAGGTCTTTATTTGTGCTTCTCCGTAAACATGGATGTCTTTGCGAGGTGGAGGTAGTGATGTGTCTTCCTCATCTAAAGTATTAAGTTGGATAGAATCAAATTCCCACTCATGTGAGTCAGTCTCTGAGTTGCTCTCCACTATCCAGTTGCTATACCATACTGAGATATCCTTTGAGTTAAACACTGTAGGTGTGATCAGCTAATGTACCATTGTAGATGAAATGATTGGTGCTGCAAGAAGGATTATGGGGATCAATGAATCCGATATAGGGAGTATTGATAGTGTTGAACTGGCTGCTTCTACTGGAATTGCCAGTGTTGTAGATACTGCTATGGGGTCAAATATAGTTGTTGTTGCTAATGGTGCTATTGATGTTATGGCTGCTGCTGATGGGGTTGTTGGTTTAATTGGTGGGATGACTGGTGTTGTGGATGGTTTTGCTAGGATTTTTAGCCTCAATGGGGCAGTTGTTATTGTGTGTGGTGCTACTGATATAACCAAAGGTGACCTCTTTGTAATAGGCTGATATAGTGGTTTGTTGGGTTTCCCTTTGAATTTGATATAGGAAAGATCTTTTTTTGAAAGCCTAGTCTTGTGTTATCTTTGGGCTTTAATTCTGGCTGCAGAGGTTCATGTCGGCCTTTCTTGCAAGGTCCCAAAGCACTCTGACCATCATAATCTATTCTTTGCATAATGAGAAGGCCTTTTCCATACTAATCTATCAGAAGCTTAGCTTGTGGAATGTCCGTGGTGACTGGGTCTTTATAGATCCATTCTGCTAAGTCTTCATCTCTGGTTTCTTGTTCTTGACTCTTTCCAAGGATGAAAGGTGTCAAAGTGCATGTTGGATTGACCAGTGGTGTTTGAAGTAACTATTGAGGTTTACCATGAGTTCTAGGAGAAGCGGGCATTTGTCCAACACAAAAGAGCTGGCTTAGATTGTACTCTCCAAGACCTTCCTCTGCTATTTTCATCTTGAGCTTCTCTTGCTTGGGTATAGTGGTGTTTGAACTGGAAAGAGAGGTTGGAATTACGTATGATGTGGATGAGATGGCTTCTCTATTGTTGGGAACAATAATCTCTGGTTGATGACTTATATTATGACAATATGCAAAGGGGTTTGCATCTCCTAGGATTGTAATTTCCACACCATTATGAGGGAATTTGATACACTGATGGTAAGTAGATGGAACGACTTGCATGGCGTGTATCCAAGGTCTTCCTAACAACAAATTGTATGGCAAAGGAAGGTCTAGAACTTAACAGATGATGTGTTTCACCACAGGGCCCACTCAGATTGGTAGCACAACAACTCCTTTGGATGAACGCTCTGCATCATCATAGGCTTTGATTGTTATCTTCTTAGAGGATCCACTGATTCAATTGCATATCCCAAAGCTATGACTAATTGTAGTGTACAGATATTTAGGCCTGCTCCATTATTGATCAAGACTCGCATGATCCTATGTTGGTTGATAAACCCTTCAATGTGGAGTGAGGCATTGTGAGGTTGCTGGAAGGATGTGTTGTCACTTTTGGAGAAAGTGAGACAAGGTGATGACCTTAGATTGCCAACCATAGCTTGGAACTGATCTGTGTTTAGGTTTGCAGGAACTGATGCCTCTTGGAGAGCTTGATCCAAGATTGTTTTATGAGATGGAGATAGGCACAATAGCTCTAAGATAGATATCAATGTGGGCCTTTTATCTAATTGATTCACAAGGTTATATTGCTTTGGGATAGATGGGGTGCCTTGTGGAGCTGCTTTTATGGTGATCTTGTTGCGACATGTAACAACATTGAAGTTAGAACTGAGATTTTTGATGGTAATAGTTGCAATTTGTTCACTGGTATCATATAGGTGATTCACAGTGTAATTATATGCGGCTTGCATATAATCAGTGGTATCTATGCTTCTCCCTGAAGTGGAAGGACCCCTTTGATTGTGTGACGGAAGTGGATTTTTAAACATGAGATGATCATTGTTTGTTGTCTTTGGGTTGTGTCCTTCAATTTTGATTTCACCTCGGTCAATAAGATCTTGAATAAGATCTTTCAATCTGTGACAATTGCTTGTCTTATGCCCTTTCCCTTGATGGAAATCGCAATGTTCAGTATCTCTCCACCATGAAGGTTTAACTTGAGGTTCATAGTTTGATGTTTTGGGTAAGGTCACCAGATTTTGAGAAACCAACTGACGTAACACTGTTTCAATGGGTTCCTCTAAGGGAGTGTATGTTCATTTTGGTTTAAAATTTTGCTAGCGTTGTCTGGGTTCCTCTTGAGATACGTTGCATCCTTGATTTGGAGGAGCAACTGTGTTATTCTTGGGTGGGGGGTTCTGTCCTGCAAATCGGACCACAGGTTGTGCACTTTTGATAGTTCTTGCATCCACAACCCCATCATTGACGACATTTTTCTTTTTGTTCCAGAAGTTAGGCTTGTCACTATTGAAACGTGGGCGAGGGCCATCCTATGGTTCATTGTATATCTTGATAAGCCCTTTCTTGATGAGAGCTCGTTCACATTTTAAACCTTTGATGATCATGTCATTGAAAGAGTCCATGTCTTTTACGTCTAGGTGAAATTCCATTTTGTTGTTTAAGTTGGAAATAAATATTTCCACCAATTCTTGTTCAGGTAATTGAAGGGAATGTCTGCTAGACATTTGACGCCATCGTTGCAGAAAAACTGAAAAATAGCTCTCCTGGTTTTTGTTTAGTGTTACATAGATCCTCCATGGTGATATCACGTTCAATGTTGTGTGAGTAATGTGCTAGGAACTTTTGGATGAGTTCTTCAAATGTCCTAATGCCACCTGGTAATCGGGAAAACCATGATGTGGTTGTTCCTCCCAAATGTTGGGGAAAGAATCGCATTAGGTAGGTGTCCTCGTATGCTACTTCGAGGCAAGCTGAATGGAATTCTCTAACATGATCATGAGGATCTCCTTTTCCTTGATACTTTTCAAACTTGGGTGTTTCAAACCCTCATGGAAAAGGTGGCCTATGAAAATTCCTATCAAAGGGATAGGGACAAATGTCATTGAGTGAAAATTGATTGGTTTTTACAACACTATGAAGTTGTTGGGCGAGATTATCAAGTTGTTGCCGCAACATGTCTATTTCATTTGGAGGAGGAGGTGGGGGACTATTAGGTCCTAGAGACAACTGAGAGGGGGGGGTGAATCAATTTTCAAATAAATTCAAACCAAAAACACTTTAACCAATATACTACTTAATACCAGTAAACTAGTCTTATATGCCAGTAGATAGTTTTAACAGTTTATTGCAATACCAGTAAGAATTAATGCATGAAACAAAAAGATAAAGTCATCTACAACACATAACACCAATATTTGTACGTGGAAACCCTGTAAGGGGAAAAACCACGGTGGGAAACCTTACCCACAATCAGATGATACTACTGCAGATAGTAAGTGTACATAAATGGGGTCTGCACATGCAGAAAGGCCAAGCGCCTAGAGCTCATTGCTCAATCACAAAATGGGAGTCACACTGACTACAATTGGATGGTTAAATCCAATAAGAATGTACTGCTCAAAATAGCATCTTCATATGCTGGATTCAGTACCGGTTTAGTTCTAATTGTCTTCACAAAAACCCTCCTTCAATCTTCAAATGATGTCTGCATGTATAGCTCTGCTTATTCTTGCATATACCTTCACACAATCCCTTTTTTTTTACATTACACATTCGATCTTACAAATAAGATCTTCCATTTATACCATACCCTAAGACCAATTTTAGTAGGTCGGCTCTACAAGATATTACAATAAAATTAATTTACATATCAATTAATACCCGATGCAATAACCAATTCAATATGTTGGCTTAATGCATTTACAACAATAATAAGTCATCTCTATAGCGTGCCATGTTGATCTGGAAAAGATAAACCTGCTGGTGTAACCCTGGACCTATTTGCCGGTAACAACAAATATGCAAATGCTAATGTACCAATAAACAAAACTCCAAGACGAAGTGTCCACATGATGTCTTTGACATAACCAAGTGTTTTCCATATCATTCCAAGTGTCGGTGATCATTATATCTTGCTGGTGTACCAGATACTAGTGACTGTGCATGAGTCACTTGCTTGCCGGTGAATGTTGTTGATTCTCCAAAGTGCCAGAGTTGATAAGTGTTTAGTAGGTGTTGACATCAATGACAAAACCATGCCAAAATACCAACAATCTCCCCCTTTGGCATTGATGGCAACACAAGATGGAAAAACCATCAAAGTGCCAAAACAGAAATGCCAAATACCAAAAACCAACAATCTCTGGAAAGAGATCATGACTAGAAATCAAAATTCAGATACAGAGAGTAATAATCTCTCCCAAACAAAAATCTCTCCCCCTGGGCGCAACATGTGTTTTCCTTGTGTTTTTCCATACCAATCTCTCCCCCTTTGACATCAAATGTCAAAGTTCTTACCAAGACAAGTTCAAAATACCAATCAATTTAGTATACCAACTACTCCCCCTGAGAAGTAGCTTCCCATCAAAGCCAGAGTAAAAGATTTCTCCGTTAATTCTGTCAATTGATGACAATCATCAACTTCCTAAGTCTCTACCGGTGGAGGTATAAACCCAAGCTGGTCTTTGAGATATTCAAAAGTTTCCTTAGGCAGAGGTTTAGTAAAGATATCTGCAATCTGCTCTTTAGTATTCACATAAACCAGTTTTATTTCCTTTGCTTCAACATTTTCCCTTAGAATATTCAGTTTGATAGAAACATGTTTGGTTTTAGAATGTAATATCGGATTCTTATATATATCAATTGCTGCAGTGTTATCACAATAGATAGTAATAGGTTCCTTGCATTTTACCTTTATGTCTTTCAACATTTGCTTAAGCCATAGTACCTGTGTACAATTAGTTGTTGTTGCAACATATTTTGATTCTGCTATTGATAAAGATGTACAACTTTGTTTCTTACTTAACCAAGAAACTAGTCTGTTTCCAAGAAAGAATGCTCTGCCGGTGGTGCTTTTTCCATCATCCACATCTCCTGCCCAATTTGCATCTGTATATGCACATAATTCAAAGTTTTCATCTCTAGGATACCATAATCCAAGATCTGAAGTGCCTTGTAAGTACCGAAAAATCCTTTTTATTGTTGATTCATGATTTTCTCTAGAATTACTCTAAAATCTTGAAGCAATACATACTGCATTCATGATATCAGGTCTGGTTTATGTTAAATACAGTAAACCTCCTATCATAGATTTGTACCTAGTTGGATTAACAGATGTAGATTCATCCCTTAATGATAATTTATCATTTGTAGTCATAGGTGTGCTTACCGGTTTAGAGTTCTCCATCCCAAATTTCTTTAGTAACTCTTTTAAGTACTTGGACTGACTCAAGAATATACCTTTATCAGTATGTGAAATCTGCAATCCTAAAAAGAATTTTATTTCTCCAATCATAGACATTTCAAATTCTTGCTGCATTTTAATAGAAAATTCTTTACATAATCCATCTTCTCCTCCAAAGATTATATCATCAAAAAATACTTCTATAACCAAGATGTCATCATTAGTCACTTTATAATATAAATTGTTATCTGCATTACCTTTAGAGAAACCAATCTTCAAAAGATACTTATCCAATCTTGCATACCAAGCTCTTGGAGCTTGCTTCAATCCATACAATGCTTTTCTTAACCTGTAAACCATATCTTTGTTATCTGTCAAAGAAAATCCATCAGGTTGTTCAATGTAAACTTCTTCTTCAAGATCTCCATTCAAGAATGCACATTTAATATCTATTTGATATACTTTGTAGTTCTTATGTGCTACAAAAGCCAAAAATAATCTGACTACCTCAATTCTAGCTACCGGTGCAAAGATTTCATTGTAATCAATTCCTTCTTTCTGCGAATATCCCTTACACACTAGTCTTGCTTTATTTCTGATAACCTTACTATCTTCATTAAGTTTGTTTCTAAATGCCCATTTGGTTCCAATTATATTTTTATCTTTAGGCCGGGGAACTAATGTCCAAGTGTTATTCTTCTCAATTTGTTCTAATCCTTCTTCCATAGCTTTAATCCAGAATTTATCTTCACATGCCTCATTAACAGATGATGGTTCAATTTGAGAAATAAGAAATACCTCTTCATTTGCTTACCAGGGTAACTGGATCTTCAGAGTGATTCAGTCTTACATACTAGGGTGTCTTTGTTTGTTGTTATTCCTCAGTTACTATGGAATTCACATATGATATCGGGGTAATTGGATCTTCATTCTGTACCGATGGATTCAAAGTAGATTCATTTAGCAAAATTTCTATTGCCGGTTCAAAGTCTATATACCTTGAAGTTCCTCTAAATTTTTCATCAATTTTTACATTTGTACTTTCAATAATTTTCTGCAATCTCTTGTTAAAACATCTATATGCCTTTCTCTTAGATGAATAACCAAGAAATATTCCTTAATCACTTCTGATATAGCATTTACTTCCAAAAATTCTGAAACATTTAAGAGTAGGAGTAATACCAAACCATAGTTCATGAGGGGTCTTACCAGTTTCACCTTTGATGTGAACTTTGTTGAATGTATAGACCGTTGTACTGACTACCTCTCTCCAATATACATGTGGTAGGTTTTCTTATGATAACATACTTCTTGTTGCATCCAAGATAGTTCTGTTTTTCCTTTCAACAACTCCATTCTGCTATGGTGTTCGAGGTGCTAATAGTTGTCTTCTGATTCCATTTACTTCACAGAATGTATTAATTTCCTTAGAAGTAAATTCTCCTCCTTGATTTGATCTTAGACGTTTGATTTTCTTACTGGTTTCATTTTCTACCATTGCTTTGAACAGTTTGAACTTTCCAAGTGCTTCTGATTTTTCTCTGAGAAAAGTAACCCAACACATTCTAGAATAGTGATCAATGATTAGCGTGAAATATCTATCACCTTGTAAGCTTTTAGTTCTAGTTGGACCACATAAATCGGTGTGAATTAAATAAAGAGCATTATTGGATTTTTCTAGAATAATTTTGAAGCTATCTCTAACTTGTTTTCCAAATTGACATTCCTTACATACTGTATTGTGAGGTTTGACATTTTTAGGTAAATCTCTAACTACCTTAATAGTACTGATTTTTACCATGAAATCAAAGTTTACATGACAGAGTCTCTTATGCCATAACCAACTTTCATCAATATGTGCAATTAAGCATGTCTTTTCACTGTTATTCAAATGAAAGATATTACCTCTAGTCTGATTACCGGTTGCAATTTCCAAACCAGTTCTATTCATGATTTTGCATTTTCCATTTTTGAATTGTAACTAAAATCCTTTCTCAACTAATTGACCAACACTCAAAAGATTATGTTTTAATCCTTCAACATAGTAAACATTGTTAGTGTTATGCTTACCATCAAGAGATATTGTACCCTTACCTTTGATCAAACAAGCTTTGTCATCTCCAAATCTCACTAAGCCTCCATTGTATTCTTGAAAGTTCAAGAAGCATCATGAATCAATGATCCACTCATCCTTTACTTAAACTTTAGTTGCCAAGGCTTGTTCTACCAATTGAGCAGTAGGTGTTGGTTGATCTTCTGTTATAGAAACAAAAACCCATCCGTTGTCTGTCAGATCCTCATCAGAATCATCAGTCACTCCTTCATCAGCAATGTAACAAGATTTGTCTTTATTCTTCTTAAATTTGTATCTCTGATATTCAGGGTTAGGCTTGTATGTTCTTCTAGCTTCTTCTCTTAGTCTAGCATGTCTATCAGGGCATCTTGAAGCCATATGACCAATCTTATTGTAGTTAAAACATTTAAAGGGTGTTTTACCTTCATACTTACTTCCAACTGGACCTTTAGGCATTTTCCTTGCAAATAGTGCTTCAAGTTCTTCATTTTCTTTCCTGCTTTCTTTAAGTTCTCTTGCATAAAAGGATTTTCAATCAGATTTGTCAAATGATGGAGCAGATGATGTTGATGCTTTAAAGGCTAAATTTGTCTTTATAGTAGCAACATGACCAAATTCTTCAATTTCAAAAGCTAAAAGTTTTCCAATCAGTGTATCCCTAGTTACTGATGTATTAGGCATTGTTCTTAACTCATTTATAGAATTGACTTTCATTTTATATGCCGGTGGAAATCCTCTTAAAACTTTTGAAACAATTTCATCTTCACTTAAAATACCTCCACAACATTTAATACCCAAAACAATTTCATTTACTCTTTCCATAAAAGCAGAAATCCTTTCATCTTCTTCCATTTTCAGATGTTCATACCTGACCCGAAAGCTTTCAAGTTTTGCAATTTTGACTATGGAATCTCCTTCATTCAGTGTTTCCAAATGATCCCAAATAGCTTTAGTAGTGGACCTATCTAATAGTCCCATGATTTGTTGATCAGATAATGCGCTCAAAAGTGTTACTCTTGCTTTGCAATCATTTTCTTCATCTTTAGTCAAGTTGGGTGGATTGGGCTGACTCTGAATAGGAGTAGTATAACCATTCTTTGTAACATCCCAGATGTCCTTTCCAATGCAATTTAAATGTGTCACCATTCTGATCTTCCATATGCCATAGTTGGTTCCATCAAGTTTAAGACTATCCATCCTGAAATAGTTAGTAGACATTGGATCTCCTCAAGCTGTTAAACTTCTACAAAAGAGGACTAGGCTCTGATACCAATTGTTAGGTCCCGGAGACAACTGAGAGGGGGGGAAGGGGGGGTGAATTAGTTGTCAAATAAATTCAAACCAAAAACACTTTAACCAATATACTGCTTAATACTGGTAAACTAGTCTTATATGCCGATAGACAATTTTAACAGTTAATTGCAATACTGGTAAGAATTAATGCATGAAACAAAAAGATAAAATCATCCACAACACATAACACCAATATTTGTACGTGGAAACCCTGTAAGGGGAAAAACCATGATGGGAAACCTCACCCACAATCAAATGATACTACTGCAGATAGTAAGTGTACATAAATGGGGTCTGCACATGCAGAAAGGCCAAGCGCCTAGAGCTCACTACTCAATCAAAAAATGGGAGTCACATTGACTACAATTGGATGGTTAAATCCAATAAGAATGTACTGCTCAAAATAGCATCTTCATATGCTAGATTCAGTACTGGTGTAGTTCTGATTGTCTTCACAAAAACCCTCCTTCAATCTTCAAATGATGTCTGCATGTATAGCTCTGCTTATTCTTGCATATACCTTAACACAATCCCCTTTTATTTTACATTACACATTCGATCTTACAAATAAGATCTTACATTTATACCATACCCTAAGACTAATTTTAGTAGGTCGGCTCTACAAGATATTACAATAAAATTAATTTACATATCAATTAATACCCGATGCAATAACCGATTCAATATGTCAGCTTAATGCATTTACAACAATAATAAGTCATCTCTATAGCGTGCCATGCTGATCTGGAAAAGATAAACTTGCCGGTATAACCCTGGACCTATTTGCCGGTAACAATAAATATGCAAATTCTAATGTACCAATAAACAAAACTCCAATGCGAGGTGCCCACACGATGTCTTTGACATAACCAAGTGTTTTCCATATCATTCCAAGTGTCGATGATCATTATATCTTGTCGGTGTACCAGATACCGGTGACTGTGCATGAGTCACTTGCTTGCCGATGAATTTTGTTGATTCTCCAAAGTGCCAGAGTTGATAAGTGTTTAGTAGGTGTTGACATCAATGACAAAACCATACCAAAATACCAATAGGGACTACCTTGATGAAGGTTATATCTGATGTGATCTCAACCTCTTTCATCAACATTACGACTTTGGCGTTCTGATGCTTGTCTTAGTTGTGCAACATCAAAGTCAGAGGATAGTTTAGCCCCCTCTTGAGCAAGTCTTAAAAAGTGAGCATCAATATTGCTCCCGATTATTTCATCAAAAACTCTATTAAAGAGAGGGTTGTGTTGTGCCCTTTCTATTGCCGCAAGAGTAGGAGTACTTGGATTTTCATCATTTGCGTTTCCTCCAAGGGCTTCTTGGAATTCATTGATATTTTCCTCCTCTTCCTCTTCAATTTCTTGTTGTCTAGACCCTGATCTGGTATGAGCCATTTTGTTTATAAGTTTTTGTTGAAGTTTGATGAAAATTATGATGAGTTGGTGATGAAATGAAAGATTGATGTTTGGTGAAGTTTTTTGCATACGGATCTCTAGCACTAAAGGTAGATGCTACCAAAGTTCTTTCTTGAATTGTTTGTTGTGTTTGATTGACAAAGTTTGATGTGATAGGGTTTAGAGAGATCTGAGATGTGTTACAGACTCAACTACCTAGTAATGAGAGGATTCACTCATGGACTAGTTTTAACCTGCATAGAAATGTCTCTTAGGATGAGTTTATCCTAGATGTAGAGACACTCTAAAAAGTGATGTATTGTGTTTGATTCAAGCAATATCGAAATAGAACTTAGGACAAAAACCTCTTGATGTTTTGAGAGTTGAAATGGATTTGATGAGATATGAATATGATAATGGATGAGATGTTAACTTCAATAAAAACTTTGTGTTACAAAAGGAACAAACTCTTCCTCTTCTTGTTCAGGGGTTGGTGATTCTACCCTAGCTGAGTTATATGTGATACAAATGTCTAGAAAGAAGGCAAGATTGATCTTTCCTCCCTTGTTTTTGTGATAACTCAAAGCTCGATATTGACTAAAAGGTCTACGGTTTAATGACTCTTGATCAAACTCATTTGATTTCCCTTGAAGGTATAGACACATGTGACGTAAGAAGGTTCTATGAGAGACAAAGATTTGTCTATTAAGATAGAATAATTTCCTCCTTTTGATAAAAGCCTTTGAGCTTAATGGTCTTTTCTTCAAGTTGATATGTTGATGAATGTTCTTCTTTCTCAAGATATGAAGAATGGTCATATAGTTTGATACTTTTTGTTGTTGCTCTTTGTTTTTGATCTTTTGTTGGTGTTTTGAAAGTGTTTATGTTGGATGAATACTTGTTTTTGGAACGGAGTTTTGATTTTTTCTTTGACAAGAAAACAAAGCAAGCACACAAACACAAGAATGTTGCCTCAAAAGGCACAAATAGGTGTGGGTCTAGATCAACCCAATCCTTTGAACTTTTTATGACCCTTTCCTTCAAATGTATTTTAGGTGTTTCCAAAGCCTAAAGTCAGCTCAATTTGCACTGGTCTCCACTCAAAACGAAAAACACTTCAAACACTCTTTATCCCTAAGGTCAAATGGCCAGTTGCGATAATTTCAACCCACATCTTGATATTTCTTCAACTATGGTACTACATACCTTATGAATCCCACCATGGTAGGTAAGGATGTGATATACTAAGTCTTGCATGAGCATAACAAATAGATGATCCCTATGATGGGGGAGTCACCACTTTTATCGGGCTACAAGTAACCTTTCAAAAAACTATGTTTCTACTCAAGGAAATATGTATGGTGAGTATCTTGGGAGCAAAACCTTCTATGCTCTTGCACTGAATTTATCACAAATATCCTCAATCAATAGAATGGGTGGGCTACTACATAAAGGTGTTTAGTAATTTTCAATGTCTTTGGACATAAGTTCATTCTGTAGTGACTCACTTAAGAGCCTTGTAACTTGTGGTGGGGCCCATTTGTCCTTTCGACAAGTTACACTGTAGGAACAACTATACCCAAGGCTACAGCTTTTGCTCTCACTTGATTTCTATAGCGGCTCGAAGGATTTACCACGCAAGATCGTTCCCAAGAGTGATGTGTCTCTTGACAAGCCTCTCTTAAAAAAAAAAAAAATTGAGTGTTACTAACACTTTTCTCTTGCACCTAGGACCACGAAAGCCAAGGGAGAGGATAGTGTGTGTTAGAAGTAGGACCACTCGACAAACTCTTTTGCACAAGTGCGCCAAACACAAAATACACTTGTTCTTTTTAACTTGTCATTGCAATGATGTTCTATCTATTTGGAGATGTTGCTCCAACAACCATGATGTTCTTTTTAACTTCAAAGGCAATATGCTTGAGTAAACTAGGAATTTGAAATCCTGGTCAATTGAAATTGAAACACGTATGCATGAAGTAAATTGTTTTGCAAAATGAGACAAGTTGATTGTTCTTTTTACTTGGACAAAAATTGAAGTGTTGATTGTGAATTTCCTTAAGTTTGATGCAAGAAATGAGATTTGTCTTGTCTTGTTTTAAGCATCAAGTATAAGTGAATCCTAACGTGCAATGAAAACAAATTTGTTTGTGAGTTTTAGAGCACCAAAAATGAAGTGTTTCTATGGTTGATTTTTAAGCACCAAATGAAAATTTTCAAGTTTGCCTATCTTGCATGAAAAACAAAAATTTGTTTGTAAGTTTTAAAACACCAAATGAAAATTTTCAAGTTGCCTATCTTGCATGAAAACCAAAAATTTTTTTGTAAGTTTTAAAGCACCAAATGAAAATTTTGATCTTAAGCAACAAAAGGGTTAGTTTAAAACCTGCACACGAAATGAAAAGTTAGTAAAATCTGAATATATGGTGGGCTTCCACAAGCCTAAAAAAATAATTTTATTGGTTACAAGGCCTTTTTTACAACGTTCTCTTACAATAGTGCTACTCTATGTGAAAACAGAAGTGCTACTTTAACACAAACGTGCGAAAGTATAGACAAAAGCGCTAAAGTGGGATATTAATGCATAAGGACAAACACGCTAAAACAGAAACAAAAGCGCTAATAAAAAGACAAAAGCGCTAGACTATAGATAGAAGCGCTAAACTTTGGACTATAGTGCTACTGTAGAAACAAAAGTGCTAAAATACTAAATGACAATAGCGCTAAAGCGTGAACAAAAGCACCGAAGCGCGACCTGTGTCAAGCTAAACAGTCAAAAAGTTAGTTGTCAAAAAAATTTGTTGTTGGGATTCACGTCGGGTTCACCAAATGATGCTCTGCAAAATGAACAATGTTAGACTAAAACCTATGGTCGTATAACACACAAAAACACAAGAAACAAAGATAGATGTTAGTGTCAATCAACCAAAAACTAGTCTAAGCAGACATATCAAAAGAGACACTAAAAACATGATGAAATATTTAACTATGAAAGCAAATACAACAAGGCATCTCCAAATGCCTTCTAACATGCTCTTAGCTCCTTCTCCCTTGTTCCTCTCCCCTCCAAGTTCCAAATTAATGTAGCTCTCAAAAGATTTTTGCACTATGGATGCCTTATGAAGATTCAAGATTCATATGATGATTAATCTAAAATGTTATGCAAATGTGAACAAGAGCTAAAACAAGAGATTATCTAATTAGCTAGTGTTGATTTTAAAACAAAAGAGTGAATATGATTGATTATCTAATGCTCTCTAAAAATGGTTATAATGTAAATGCATACAAGTTTTCAGGATCTGGATTATGAAGAAATGAGCTCTATTTATAGGAAAAATGGAGCAATGGATGGTTGAGATTGAGTAATCTCAAAAAGGGTCAGGATTGAATGATATTCAATCCATGTGAGGGCTTTCAACCCAATCCTAGGATGACAAGTGCCAATATGAGATAGGTTGAGAGGAGAGGGAAGAAGCATTAAATGCTTGACATGACCTGAGAGTTAACTTGGGAGTTAAGGTCAAGGTTGGGTTGACTGAATAAATTCATTATTCAAAGAATAATGCTTTTATCCAATGGATAAACTCTTGTGCAAAGGTTAAAGGGATAACCATGGTCAAAGCAATAAATGCTTGAGAAGACACATGGGTCACATGAGGGTTGAGTTAGGGGTTAACCATAAATGGTCATGTAAGAGTCATTAGTGGTTTGGAAGACTTTAGAGGTTAGCTTGTTGAACACATAAAGCATTAAATGTTTTTCAAAGACTTTGGAGTCTTTGAGAAGTGACTTCAAGTTGCTTAGGAATGTGACAATAATTAGGGGATCGATTAGGTTAATTAGGAAGGGGTTAGAAGAATCTAGAAGGGGGTTTAGGAGTGCAAGTGGATTTGGTGGGTGAGGGAAAATAGGATTTTAATTAAAATAAAATTAATTTATTTCAACTTGTGGTTGCAACTTGCATTTGTAGGAAAATGCAAGTGGGGGGTGAATGATTTAAATAAATGTTTTTAATTATTTATTTAAAGGAAAGAGGATTTAAATTGAATAAATAGGATTTATTCATTTAATTGATTTGTGAATTTAGTTTAATGAATTAATTAAAATAAATTGAATAATTTATTTAATTAATTAAATATTTAATTTAATTAACTGATGGCTAGTGGGTTTTTAATCAAATAAATAGCAAATATTCACTTAATTAAAATGGACAGATTTATGTGACTACAATAGCTATATACAATGGGCTAATATGCTAGCCTATTTGACCTCCCTTCTAGTCGAGTAACTGCTATATGCTCCCAAGCCCAAGCCTGTAGCAGTGTCAATACCCAAAACTTCAATCGTGGTGATAACATATGTCATGTAGCTCCCTGTATAACTTGCCAAAACTAAGGTTCCAAAGCCATGGGTCAAATTGCATCGATTGTACTGATCACAACCTGCATCATCCCCAAAACCATTGATCTACCACATTTGTCTAGAAAAATGAAGCCACTGACCAGTACACATACAAAGAAAAAAATCTGTATGTCAAGCGGCGCCTACCTCAATGCCTGCTCCAAAGACAATTGTTCATGGTGTAACTCCACACCAATTCCCACCAACCTCTAAATGGTATCATCTGGAGGTGCCCTCTCAATGATGACACACATTCCCTTGATAGGTAGTCTAAGGATCTGATATACATCCTTGCCCATCATGATAATCTCCCCTATAGGTAGGTGGAATGTGGCAATGTCACTCCTCCATCTCTCTACCAGTGTTGTCAATATCACCATGTGTGATCTAATGTCAGGCATCTGTGCTAGTTGTCCTAGTCCTATTGCTTCAATCATCGCCCACTCCATAGCCTTGAACTGATCTGCAACTCAGAGCACCACCGATCATCTCTCGTGACTCCTGACTCACTAAGATGTCCAGGCTCCATTACACCCAAGCAAATCAACATGTCAAACTTTATAGCCTCCATATTCTTTTTCTTATTGGCCCCTTTTCCCCTTCTTTTTTTCTCTATTTTTGGCATTCTCACCATATCCCCCTTTTTTAGTCCATGAGAATGCAATCCCACTAGTTTTTAAACTGCGGGAATGCGTTGTCACTGCCAACCTCGTGCTCTCACGAAGGTGAGAACATGATCTCAAACCTTGCTAGCCTTTTACCTATTCCTTGTCTGCGAGGATGTGATCTCGCTAGTGTCTCGATTGTGGGACACTCTCGTTATCCTCATACGCACCCCTTATGTCATGGGAATGCATTCCCAAACCCCCTAATCCTCGTGCTACCCTGCCCATTCCCGTTCCATTGCATGCACGATGGGAATGTGTTTCCATTGCTTCAATGCACATTCCCATGAGAAACAAACCTATGGGAATGTACTTGTTCCTACTTCTTGAGCTCATAAATACAAAAAATCAAGTGCAAAGCTAAGGTTTTTTAAGACTCGCTAGAAATCTAGTCGTTGGTGTCACCTGATGCTCACAACGACATTCACTCGATGCAAAGGTGCCTGCCTAGCCGCCATTTCATCCACAGGTCTCAACACTCTAGAATACACAAAGGAATCAGAGGACTCTCAGTTTCCCTCCTATTTCTCTCGTGCACAGTCAAAGTGATTAGTAAGTATTCAAATTTGCTAATATAGTGCCTCTAAAAGCCCTATTTTTCACCGTTTCAATCCTTTTGGGACCATTTTCCTTGCCATTTCTTCCCGTATATTCCTTTTTCAATATCATCTTCCCCTGTAGGTTGTATTTTTTGTTGCCTTTCTTCATGCTTGTTGGGGCACTATTTCTTTTGAGTGGTCATTCGGTTCTCTATCTCCCGTGCACCCTCTCAAGGGGGTATCACTATCTCATTCTTTATCCTCCATCCATAGTGTTTATCAATAAAATTCATCATTGCTTAACTAAAAATAATAAGGAAATCATGAATCCCTATTCTAATTAACAAATTCTAGATAAATCAATGAAAGTATGCATGCAAGATAATAAGGATGTTAAATAATCAATCAAAACTCCCTATTGCATAGATGCACATTGCTTCCATTGTCCTTCTCTTCCTTGAGTAGTGTTGACTCTCAGATGTTGTGCTACTAACCTGCATAAAGATGACACAAAGATTTGAAGTTTTTGATTTTGAAAATGTAGAATTGAAGCTGAATTTATAGATTTTCGGGTGGAACTGAAGTGAGCTAAAAAGTCGATTGATAGTTGAATTGTTGATTGAGAGGGGGAACTCAATTAATTGAATTGATAAATGAATAGATTGAATAGATAAATGAGTTAACTAATTGAGAAAAAGCTAGTTGGAAGATAGAAAAAGAATGATTGGAGGGAAATTAAAGAAAATGATGTAATTAATCCATTAATTGAATTGATCAATTAATTATTAATTTAGCATTTGTTGTAGGATATTTATTTTGAAATTTAATTTCTTTTTTGCATGCTTTTAAACTTGATTTAGATTTTCAATTTAATCTTTGCATGTGAATTAAATATTGAATTTATTTTAAATTCAATTTGACCTTTGAATTTATGGAAACTTGATTTAGATATTTAATTTGATTTTTGCATGACCTTGAATTTGATTTTCAAAATCATGAAATTGAAATGCACATGTAAATGAGATTAGATGAGATTGGAATTTGAATTTGAATTAGAGGAATAAATTAGCTAATTAAATAATTTAAAGAAACTATTTAGTTATTTAGAAATTGAATTTAATCAAATAATAAAGATTACTTAATTAAAGGATTAAATCATAATTAATTAAATAATAATTAATTAATTAATATTAGAAAAGGTTAAATGATTTGAATGATGATAGAAATTGGGATAATTAGTAAAATGAAGAAACATGAATTTAGAGGAATAAGATTAATTAAGAAGAATGAATAATTAGCTTAATTAAATAATTAAATAATTATTTAACTAATTAAGACGAATAATTGATACATGATCAATGAGACATTTTTAGGTGTCTACATTTTTCCGTCTTTGAGACAATGTCGAAACGACGTTGTTTCAAAGAAAACAAAAATCCTTTGCCCCAGTATGCCCCAACAATGCTTAGGGTGTACATATGCCCCCTCGAGAAATTGGTTGAAAAATTAATGGAACTAAGACCAATTTAATGATACCATGCTAGTGAGTAATAGTTTTCTGTTTCACACGATTTCGAGTCCATTTGACTGACCTACAAGTGCGTTGAAATTCAAGGGAACCACAGTTGTCAGAGAGAGAAAAACCCCAATTTTGAGCTATAAATAGAAATTTGACCTCTTCAATTGCTCATTTGCTTTCTTTTGAGTTCACATATTCCTTTATGAGTTCGAAGCTTTCTTGCGAGTATTTAAGCATTATGGCTAGCTACAGAGCACGACAACACTTGTCTGAGCAAGTGTGTTCATACCAAAGATCACCTGGCACCAGAGGCATGGTAAGTGTTCAAAATTTTTTGCTCATTTTTACTTAATTTTGTCTAATTTTTCTAATTTTTCTTAGAGCTCAAAATTTTAAGTGTTTCACATTCGTTTTTCAATTATGTTGCATACATGATAAATGTTGTGCAATAGTGTTTAATGTCTCACATGCGTATAAGCTTGTCACATTGGTTATAAATGTTGCGCAAACGACTAACTTTTTTTGCATTAGTGATAGATGTGTCGTATAAGCCTTAAATGCATCGCATAAGTTTTACTTATCTCGCATTCATTGGCATAGTTGATTTTTTAATATGCATGATATGATATTTTGTTGTGCGAGTACAATATCTGATATTTTTACATTTTTTTCGTGCAGGAGATACTCTGCATGCTTGGTTGTAGGCAGACAATGCCTAGTGGTCTTGATCTTCGGGGTGAGTTACTTGTTGAGGATATTGCCCTTATCAGACATCTTAAGTTGTATCATGCTCTACATCTACCTGAGATTATGACCAATAGGGCCTTGATCATTTCTTTGGTCAACTGGTGGCACTCAGAGACATGTTCAGTTCATCTTCCCACTAGTGAGGCATCGATCACTTTAGAGGATGTCTGGCATATTCTACATATTTTGATTCATGGAAAGTGAGTAGTATATGATCACAAAGTTGGTATTATAGGACTTTGTCAACTCTTTGACTATGAGGAGGAGGATATTCCATTGAGCAGACGATATGAGATTGCATGGGGTTAGCTAGAGGACTTTTATGATGACTTGACAATAGTATTATGCAGTACTATCAGAGGGCTATAAATTTCTGATAGGAGATGTCATGGATTCCCTATTGGATGGGGTAGGATGATCTACGAGATGATTGTCAAGACATGGATTTATGCATGGGGTCCTTTCTTGCTCGCCATGTTGTACTATCAAATGCATGGTATTATTTACTTGACATACAAATCTATCGGTTATGGTGTCACTTTACTCCAAGTCTAGGCTTGGGAGCACATTGCTATCTTTCGGTTAGTTGTACATATTGCACTATAGGCAGAGGAGTCATATGCATACATATATGCTCCAAGGATTAGGAATAGGGGTTCAAGTAACACTTTATACTGGAGGCATCAGATAGATATATTACAACATTTCATTTGGAGGTCCTATTTGGATTGCCCCGGTTGGGCGAATGATGCACAACGCTTGCCATTCTTCAAATAGTAGAGGTATCTTATTGGTTGCACTATTGATACATAGAGGATTATTGAGCTAAACCTCAAAGGGTGGGTACTCAAATAGTTCAAAGAGGTATAGGGTGTCCTTGATGTGACAACTTATTTTTCTCAAGTTGCATGAGAGGTCTTAGATTGGGGTACATATATACAACCTCATGTGGCCACTCATGAGTTTGTTTCTCTTGATGCAGCTCAGTGGGGATGGGGAGTTGGGGTGGTAGATCCAAGCACTACACCTCAATATGATGCATGGTGGCTGAGGCACATATCTGTTCCATTGACTAATTCAATAGTTCCTATTACACCTTAGCCAATGTGAAATTGGAGACGGCGGAGGGGAGATGCTAAGGAGGAGGGAGATGATGGAGGTGATAGCGGGGACAAAAGGGATGGTAGAGGTGGAGAGGGAGATGATGAGAGAGAGGATGTAGACATCGGTGGAGAGACCGAGTCTAGTAGTAATAGGGATGATGATGATGATTCTACTTCAGGATCATCTATAATTGATGGGGGAGATAGTTTTGGTGACTCTGACATGCTAGAGCTTGAGGATGTACCTACTACAAAGGCAGGTTTTCAGGATAGAGGACAAGAGAGCAATGATGGTGATCCACAACTTATGAAGGCTAAGATATAGAGCCTAGAGTATGCTCTAGCTAGAGAGAGACAACAAAGGCAGTATGATGAGGCTCTTTTTCGCATAGAGTATGCGACTATGGCTATTATGAGAGATGGACTGGTTGCGGAGAGGTATCATCTTTGGAGTGAGCCAGATAGCACTATAGAGAGGGATAGATTAGTTCAAGATGCCCATGATCAATACCTTTCTCCAGGCACTGGGTCATGTGAGGATCAGATCGTTTAGATAGCTTAGGTGTGTATTTATTGGCATCGTGAGTATGAGAGAGTTGTTCCTGAGGGACATCAATGTCATATTTATAGTGCCTATATGTCTGGTAGGAGGTCTAGCAGATCTACCACTCAGGGGACTAGTAGTGCAAGCGTTATGGGTCCACCTCGAGCACCATTAGGATATCTTGGGGCAAGATCTAGTAGGAAGGCTCTTGTCCACTAGCTGATAGAGGCAACATTGGTTGATACTTATCTATTATATTACTTGAGCCTTAGGGCATTTCATATGATTGTATTCTGACACATTACCATTTTTGAGCTATTTATATGATATGTAGTTTTGGTAGCGGTCTATATGCATGTGTACTATTTATGTGATGTGTGATTCTATGTGCTTTCCATGATGCATGATGTATGATTTATGATGTATGATTTTGTATGTTTTTGTTTATGTATGATGCATGATGTATGATATTATGATGCACACTTAAAATTTAATTCTAAATGTATGCTATAAGACAATGCAAATTAAATGAACTATCACAATAATGAATCTTAATGATGAATGCAACTATGTGATTTAAAATGAACTATATGATAATTAATCTATGTGGATGAATGCAACTATGTGATTTAATATGTATATTCCATTATATGAATGCAACTAAATTAATCAATGAATGAAACTAAATGAATTAATGAATCTTTTTTGAAATATGCTAGAATATTGTTTTACCACTTGACCCAATTAAATTTGGAGAAATGTTAGTAAAATAAAAGAGAGAAAATTGATGAAAGATTATCTTAGATGAAAATTATAGAAAATGATTCAAAAAAGGGAAACTTGATGAGAGAATGACAAGGATAAATAATCAACAAAATTAAAAATGAGCAAATGAGATGATTGATCATGATTGATACATGAACTTGTGCCTTTATTCATAGTGCAATATATATTCATTATTGAGCCTTATTATGTAACAATGGAGATTTGTACATTAGAGTATATGGAACCAAGATGTAAAGATATTTCATTTAAGAAACAAACATGTAGCAGACAAGGAGTGAACCCCTCCATTCTAGGAATAGCACCAAGGGTCGAGGTATGTGCGACAGTCACAAGCATAACTATCCCTGATATTTTGCATAAAATATTTGTTGAACATGAACATACCAACACAGACACCCAAGGCACCATTTCCCCATAAATTCATTGGTTCACACCACAAACAATAAATAAAGAAAAAGATCATGCCCATCACGACTCCTCTAGTCACTTGTGGACATCCTTGAGTAGCATAGGAATGTGATATGTTGCCAAATGATGAAAGATAGAGAATAATTAGGACAAAATCCAACAACCATACTAATATGTGACTTCATTCTTGATTTATTGATGTGATGGTTGATAATATTTGATCTCAGAAAATGTGGACCCCGTTTAAGACCGACTTGTCTGATTTCGAGCGTATCCTTCTCTATTTAAGACAAGATAATGATCACTTGATATAGATAGTTGATATGATTGATAAGACAACTTGATCAGTTGATTGTAGATTATTTGTTAGATAGTTTTATCCTTTTGCAAACATCATGCGAAGTGTTTGTTGGATATCTGCAAGGGCGTTTGATTCTTGTGAGATATTTAATTGCAATTTTTTTTTCAATGTTTTTTCAATTTTTAGTTCTTTTCGAAGAGCTTTTTCGATGTTTTTCTATTTTTTCAAGGTCATATATGAATGTTTTGTTTGATTTTGTGTTTTTCAATGTTTTTGGTATTTTTTCAGGATCATTTGAATGTTTTTGGTAATTTTTAGGACTTTCCAATTTTTATGGATTTTTTCACCACTTTTTTCAATTTTTATGGATTTTTTTTCAGTTATGCCCCAACTTATGCAGACTTTCTATGATATGATGATCTAGGGAATGCACATGGAGACAATGAAATTTTTGATATGAAACTATGCTAACGCAATATGCAAGATGAAAATGCACCTCCTATTTAAACAAGGATGATTGTCTGCGCTTATCATTCTGTAATGCACTAATTGAATTAAAGCTATAGAACATTTCGGAGATAGGAGTTCCATCCATTCTCAAAAGACCTTGGACCATCCAAATTAACACATTAAATAACTAGGATTTATAAATGGAGACACAAAAAAATTCCCCACCGATTCTTGAGACTTTTGATCTTCTTTTTCCCCTATGTGTGCATTTGAAATTTATTTTGACCCTTGTAACAATTGAAGACCCTTAGAATACTATATGACTAGCTATGTAAGTTATTCTGACTTCAAAAGAATCCTGGATAGAGCCTCACTGCTAGTCAGATGTCTATAGACCTGACAAGGTTATTCAATGTAATCTCTTGAATATTGCTCCATTGCCAATAGGCGTCCATAGCCCCGATGGAGTTACTCAGAGGTTCCCATAGCCAAGTTTTTAATGCACTTTTTTTTTGCATGATGGTTCTTGTATTCTTTCTTGCTTCTTTTCCTTGATATTTTGATATGTAATCAGGCATAGCTCTTTTTCTTTTACATTCTTGCATTGGTTTATAAGTAATGAAACCTACGTGGGTATGACAATTATAGCGACGTTGAAGTAGAATTTTGCATTTTCACTAGCCATATGATCAACTAGGTATTTATAATGACTTAGAGAAAATGATTAATGCGTAAGATATATCAATTGATAGATTTCAGGTAACAAGTCTCAATAGTAAAACTTCTACCCAATCATAGATAAAGCTCAATCACAGGGTGACATTTCAAGATGAATGACCTAAGACTTTCAAAAATTTCATGCACAAGTATCTAAGAAATGAGATGACCCTTGCTCCTCTTGAGTGCAAATAGGTGATTACCTAAGACAATCTCCTTGCTATATTGATGTAGTTATATGATAATGCAAAGAAAATATGCTATTAAAATTGTGTATGTGATTCATTTGAAAAAAAACTATATGCAATGCATTAATTTTAAGAAAATAATATGCAAATGTAGAAAGTAAAACCTATACTAACCTAGCCCTTAGATGTAGTATCGTTTAAGGTGCATGATGTTCATAAGATCAAGGATTGTATCTCCCTCCATGGTATCTAAAATATATGCTCCATTTCCAATGACCCTTGTTATTATGAAAGGACCCAAGTAGTTAGGTTCAAATTTTCCTGGCTTTTCACGCTCTACTAGGTTCCTTTGATTATCCTTGAGGAATAGATCTCCCACTTAAAAATTCCTTGGCATTACTCTTTTATTGTAGCTCCTTCTCAATCTATTCTGATAGCCTTGCAAGTGATTTAATGTTCTCTGTTGCTTTTCATCGAGAATTTCTATCTGTTGCAGTCTTGCAACTCGATAGTCTTCCTCTGATATGATATGTTTTAGGGAAACTCTTAGAGAAGGTAGTTCTATTTCAATGGGAAAAATTGCTTCCAAACCATAGACCAATGAATAAGGTGTCTCTCCTATGGTTGTGTGTACACCTATTCTATAAGCCCAAAGTGCGGGATTTAAATGGAGATGCCAGTCCCCTCATGCTTCATTGACAACTTTGTTTAAGATTGTCAATATTGTTTTGTTAGTTGCCTCTTCTTATCCATTACTTTGTGGATAGTATGGAGTTGAAAACCTTTGTTGTATCTAGAATTGATCACACAGTTCACACATTTCTTGATTCTTGAATAGAAGTCCATTATTGATTACTATACACATTGGGACTCCATACTGACAAATGATGTAGTTAAGTGTGAATTTAGCTATCTGCTTACTAGTGGTGTATTTAGAGGGATTGCCTCAACCCACTTGGTGAAATATTCAGTAGCCATTAGAATGAATTTATGTTTATTGGAAGTAGGATTAACTTTGCAAACAAGATCTAGCCTCCACTGTGAGAATGGCCACAGTGATGTGATAGGTTGGAGATCTAAGCAGGTGCATGCATCAGATCCCCATGTACCTGGAATTATCTATATTTTTATACATATCTGTAAGCATACTTTTCCACAGTAGGTCGCTAATATCTAGTCCTTAGTAGTTTCTTTTCTAGTGCAGGACCATTAGAATGTGCACCACAAATCCCATCATGTACCTCTTTTAAGGCAAGTTGCGCTTCTTCAGAATTTAAACATCAAAGAAGTGTTCTATCAAGGATCTTTCTCTACAATGTGTCAGCAATGATGGCATGCCTGGATGCCTGATGAATGAGAGTTTTCCTTTGATTTCTTGATAAGGCGGGAGATATATATTGATAATGTAAGTATGCATATATCTCATTATACCATGGGGATTTAGGACCCATAGTTACACACATATATTCAGATGATGGAATCTCATATGCTGGTACCACCAATTATTCTACTAAGAATGCATACTGAGTTTCATTGTTAGGCATGTCTAGGAGAGACCCCACAGTAACCATTGCATCGACTACCTTATTTTGCATCCTTGGAATCTGTTCAAAAGTGATGTTGCTAAAGTGTTGCTTGAAATCCTCTACCATCTTCTTATAAGGCATCGGTTTATCATCTTTAGTGTTATAGTTTTCATTGACTTGATTGACGATTAACTTGGAATCACCATAAACTTGTAGCTTTTTTATCCTCCACTGTATGGTAGTACAATGTCCTATAATGAGAGACTCATATTCAAATATATTGTTTGTACATGGAAAGTTAATTTTGAATGATTTAAAAATTGAATCACTTTGAGGGGTGATGAAAAGAATTCTGACACCTACTCCATGATTTGTGTAAGAACCATCGAAATACAATTTCCAAGTGGTGGATGTTGCCAATGTGAACACAAATTCATCAGAAAAGTCTACTAATAGAGGGTGATTGTCTTGAAAGGGAGCTTCCACGAATTGATCTACTATAATTTGCCCTTTGATTACTTTTTTGTCCATGTATCCTATGTAAAAATCACTCAAAATCATGATCCACTTGGCCAATCTTCTAGCTAGTGCTTCTCTTCTCAAAATGTACTTAAGAGGATCAAAGTGTGCAATGAGTTGAAATTTATGACTCAGTATATAGTGTCTAAGCTTCTAGGATGCAAATTTCACTACTAGACAAGCCTTTTCTACGAAAGTGTAATTAAGCTCATATCCAATAAGTGTTCTACTGATATAGTAGATTTCTCTTTCTTTTCCTTGGTCGTCATGCTATGCCAAAAGGGCTCCTAAAGATGAATTAGTTGTTTATATATATAGTAACAAAGGCTAAATTAGTTGTTTATATATATAGTAACAAAGGCTTACCTAGAATAGGTGGAACTAACACTGGTGTAGTCAAAAGATAATCTTTCTAGAATTCTTCTTGGCACTGATATGTCCATTTAAAGGTAACTCCTTTCTTGAGTAAGTACTAAAATGGGTGAAATTTATCTAATAGCTATGCTATGAACCTCCTTATAGACTGCAATCTTCCATGTAATTCCCTTAACTTCTTGAGTGTTGATGGTGGCAACATTTCAAGGATTGCTTTGTCCTTCGTTGGATCTACTTTAATTCCTCTTTTAGATATAATAAAACCTAGAAGTTTTCCGGTTGTGACACCAAACACACACTTCTTTGGGTTTAATATGACATTGTATTGTTCTAATCTGTCAAATATCTTAGCAAGAACATCTAGGTGGCCTTATCTCATTTTTGATTTGGAATGTAGATCATTAACATAATCCTGCATGATATTATGTATCATGTCATGCAATAATCTTGTCATGGCTCTTTGATAAGTTGTACTAGCATTCTTAAGATCGAAAGCCATGACGTTCTAGTAGTATGTTCCTCATGGACAGGTGAATATTATTTTGTGTTGGTCCTCTGGCGCAATCCTGATTTGGTTATAGCTCGAGAAACCATCCATAAGTGAAAGAATTTCATTCCCAGTAGTCAAGTCAATGATCATATCTATATTGGGGAGTGGGAAGTCATCCTTACAACAAGCTTTGTTCATATCTCTAAAATCCGTGCAAATTCTTATGCCCCCAATGGGTTTAGTCACTAGTACTAAGTTGGATATCCATTATGTGTACTCAATAGGTCTTATAAATCCCACATCTAGTAGTTTCTATAGTTCTAATTTTACCAGCAAGGTGATATGTGGATGGATCTTTTTGAGTTTCTATTTGTATGGCTTGATTCCTGGTAACAATGGCAGGTAATATAATACTAACTCTAGATCTAGCCCTAGCATATCTGCGTATGACCAAGAAAAGTTGTTTGGGCATCACTTGAAGAACTGAATGAAATTTTCTTTCTCCTCTTGATTTAATGACTCAGCCAAGTGGATATTATTTATGAAATCCCCTTCTACTCTATTGAATTCATCTATATTTTCCATAAGTAATGAAAAACTTTTAATAGGAAGATCATCTAATTTTATTTTACCACTGTTATTATTCTCATCAGGATCTAGTGATGTAGTGGAACTTGCCTCTCTAAAGTATGTTGTTCTATCCAGATCTATGGCAAATTGTGCCTTATAGTCATCATAGGGAAATCTTTCTCTGATGCCTAGGAACTTTGCTATAGCTTCATCATATTTGGTGGCTCTTGTTGCCCCTAGTCAATTAAATATGGATGTATAAGGCATAAATCCTTACTTTCTTCTATATGTGGTGTTTCTGACATCATGCAAACCTGGCTATCATAAACATATTTTATTGACTTTGGGTCTATTTTCTTGTCTTTATAAACAATACCATCATCAACAGATGATTGATTTCCATAAGCTCTATCTATTGTATGTGTGCTATAGCTATGAAGAGATGGGAATTCATAGTCATGAGAATGAGTCACACTTTCAATGTATGTCACAATATCTGATGCTCCTTCATTTAGTTCACCACCTTCCTCAATAGAAGAAAGAGAAGTTTCAGAAGTAGTAATGAATAGTGGAAATTTCCCATGACTTGTAGACCTTTGTTATATGGTAGAAAAGGCCCTCATTCCTGGTATAAGACATTCTAGTCTTTGTTCATTTGAATCATTTAGTAGAGCTAGACTTGTTCCCTTGGTAGGTTTATTGCTGATATTAGCATGATCTAGGTACTGGACTCATTTCAAGTGCTAATCCAGTTTCTATCACCACATTTGCCTATGAAGATGCTATAGGTTCTATATTGCTAGATGGCGCCATACTAGTTTCTTGAAGAATGCATTTGAGATCTTCACCACTTGACTCATCAATAGGGTATGTTTCAGTTAATTCACTTCTTTGAGATGAAGGAGAAAATACCATTATTGAAGAATTGCTTTGAGATACTGATTCAAAGTCTTGTGTAGACCTATTTAATATATCCAATGTCTGTTGTCTGGCCTTTGTTATTTTTTTCTTGTGTTTTTACTCCAAACCTTGATTCTTTGGGTTCTCCTGAGGTAAAATAGGCTCTATTCTCCCTTGTTTTATGGTCACAAGCATGTGGTACCATCACCATGTTTCTACAACATCTTGAAACCATTTTCATACTAGTCTAAGGGAAGCCTGCTCATTGTCATGTCATCCTCTTCTCTGTATAGCCATTGATTAACATCTTCATCTAGAGATTCTTCCTATTAGTCTCCCTATCTAGTGAATGAGAATCAAACTAAGTATTTAAATATCTCTTTCCCTTTGTCTTGTCTAGTTAAAGTGGACTAATTCCTCCCAAAAGATTTAGGAGAGAGATAGTTGTATGATTGTTGATGCATTTGTTATGGAATATTCCCTGCATCGAACTTCTTTAATCTGTAAAGAGGGTGTTGTAGGTGTACAAGGTGTAGCGGTTTGTGTATCTATGATTACTAATGAGTCCATCTATGCAATGAGCGAAGCTACTTGAATGATAGACACTTGGTTATCAACACTTACCTTCAAATGATTACAATGTTGGAATGGGTTTGGATCACTATGTATGGTGATTTCAATGCCATTATATGGAAATTTGACACATTGGTGAAATGTCGATGGTACAGCCTGCATGGCATGAATCCATGGGTGACCTAGCAGCATGTTATAACCTAGCTCTTTGTCCAAGACTTGAAAGGTAACATCAGTTGTAATAGGTCCCACTTGCACTGGGAGGGTAACCACACCTTTTGACGAGCGTTCTTCATTGTCATATACCTTGATGTTTATTCTCTTTGTGGGGTCAATGTGGAACTCAGAATAGCCCAATTCCTTGATCAATATGAGTGTACATATGTTGAGACCAACTCCTCCATCTATTAAAACCCTTATAACATTCTTCTTATGCATATAAGTCCCTAAATATAGTGGGTCATTGTGAAAAGGCCCGTTAGTAGGAACATCCCACTTTGTAAAAGCAATACGGGTAGAAGTAGCCAAATTTCCCACCATGGATTGGAAGGTATGTTTGCCTATATCTCGGGCAATGACTAAGTCATGAAGAGCCTTATCTAGATTAGCTTTGTGATTTGGTGATATGTGAAGTAACTCAAAAAGGGATATTTGTGCAGGGGTTTTCTTCAATTGTTCAACCACATTATAGTTTCCTATTATTGGAGGAGGATTAGATGGCACCCCTTGTAAGGTAACTTTTGACTGACATGTGATTACTGTACAATCTTTGTCTCTTGGATTTCCAGTGATAGTAGCAACTATCTCATCTTTTGCACTGATAGCATTAATGGTATAGTCATATGAGATCTTTCTATAGTTTGCATTATTGTCTTGTGTTCCTGAGCTTGATGCCTTTCCCTTATCGTGCTTGACAAATGGGTCTTTAAAAATGGTGTGATTTGTGTTTGTCGATCCCTCGTTTGTGTCCACTGTGATATCACCTTGGTCTCTCAAATTCTGAATCAAGTTCTTCAATTTGTAACAACTTGACATCTTGTGGCCCTTCATGCGATGGTACTCACATAAGTCATTGTCATTCCACTAGTTTGGCTTGAAAGGACTTGGTTCGTACACCCTAATTTCCAGCAAAGTAATCATGTTTGTCTGTATCGATTTCTTTAACACTAATTCAATAGGTTCTCCAAGTGGCGTGTTGTTCCTTCTATGGGTGTTCATTCTTGGAAATCTTGTATTAGTAGATGGTATGGCATTTACATTTTTTAACATTATGTTATTTTCCTGAAACTAACTTTTGTTTTGGAAGGACGATTGAATTGGTCCTTGTAATGATACAGTTGCCTGAGCTTTTTTCAATATACAAGCATCCACAACACCATCATTGGTCACACTTTTGTTTCTTGACCAAAATTTAGGTTTCTCATTGTTTGTTTTGTTAGCCGAACATCCATATTTTAGGATACCTTTCTGTATGAGCCCTTTCTCACATTTAAGGCTTTTTCAATGATTTGTTTGAACGATGTCAAACACTGCATTTTTATTGGGTATTTAATTTTCTATGAACGTGTCTGTAGACACCTAAAATTGTCATGTCTAATTAAATAAATATTTTATTTATTTAATTATCTAAGCTTAATTCTTCTATTAATTAAATAAATCTTTATTTATTTAATTAATTCATTTATCCTCTTCTAGCCTTATTTCTCATTTAAATAAATACATTTATTTATTTAAATTATCATTTTCCTAAATTAAATAAATCTTTATTTATTTAATTAATTCATTAACCTTTTCTACCCATGACACATGTCATTCATCTCTTAATTCCTACACTACCTACCCCTTTCATTATTTTATTATTTCTTTTACCTACCCTCTAATCATAGCCGACCTCCTTTTACACCTCTCAATCTTATCCCTCCATTTCATATAGTGTCTTCTATATAAGGAGATGCTTCCTTCATTATCAAACCCTAATCGTTCTATGCATTCTAATCAATCATCCTAATCACTGATCTTAAGGACTTGACTATACTACGATCCTACTTGCAACCACATTCCGTTCTTTGTTGAGCTCTTGTGCACATAAAATCTGAGAGCAAATATATCAAGCAAGATCAATGGAGATAGGAAGAATGGAGATCAAAACCCTATTGGACATGTAATGGTATAATCTTTGTGATTTCATGTGATTTGCATTGTCTTAGGTAATCTTCATATGTTATGGTGGATCTTTGTTGTTGTTAGGCTAGGGTTTGGTGGTTGAATTCATTTAGCCTTTCAATATTGTTATTATTGTTATCCATTTTCACCATATACATTTTGGCACGCCCCGTGGGACATGGATTTTTCTTAGATCTATGTTTTTTGCAGATTTTTCTAACCCTATATTGCTATTTTGTAAAACAATTTGGAGAATAACCTTGTGATGCTAGGGTTTTGGACACAAAATCAAGATCTTGGAGAGATTCGATCATATCTCATAAACGGCTTGGAAATTTTGAACCAAATTTTTTTTGCAGGTTGAAGAAAGTATCAGGAGCTCTTAAGCCAAAATTCAGAATTTTTGGAGAACATTTTCATTTTCTATGAATTTTTTATGATTTTTCATAAAAAAATTAATTTTGAGAGAAAATGAGAGAATTTTTTGGATTTTCTTACACTTTTGCAAATCTCTCATAATTATACATAGGATCTGTTCTTTGTGATTTTAATTTTGATGCAAAATATTTCCCTAAAAATTGGATCTTTAAACATTAGGGTTTTTCCTTATTTTGATCAGATCTCACAAACCGATATGAATTTTGACATAAATTTTTTTGTACAAGTCAGGAAAAGTATCAGAAAGATTTCGTAAAAATTTCAGATTTTTTGGATCTATTTTGCATTTTGTATGAATTTTTTATGAGTTTTCATAAAAAATTAATTTTGAGAGAAAATTAGCGAATTTTTTAGATTTTCTTACATTTTTGGAAATCTCTCAAAATTATACACAGGATTTGTTCTTTGTGATTTTAAATTTGATGCAAAATCATTCCTCAAAAATCAGATCTTTGAAAATTAGGGTTTTGCATTATTTTACTCATATCTCACAAACTGCTTGGATTTGTTGTAGAAAATTTTTTGTGCAAGTTTGGAAGACCATCAAGACTCTCCAGTAAAAATTTCATATTTTTGGATCAATTTTGCATTTTATATGAATTTTTTGTGATTTTTCATAAAAAATTAAGTTTTGGAGCAAATTAGCAAATTTTTTGGATTTTCTTACATTTCTGGAAATCTCTTGAAATTTTACAGGTGGTCTTTTTTTTATGATGAATCAGATCTTTGAATTGGTCAACAAAACGCATTATTGAAGGCCCCTATTTCACAAAGTCTTTTGGATCTAAAATTTACCTAACTTGTGTGCTTGCAGGAAGGGGTGATTATTTCAAACAATCCAAACTACTAATAAATCTTTGTTGCAGATCCTTGGCAAGGGTTTTTGGATTTTTATTATGTGCCTTGTTTTCATAGACTAGAAAACACTTCAATTGGTGCACTAAAATTGAATCATTGTCTTTTGTGTCTTAAGCAATAGGCTCTTTTTGTTTAATCTTTAGAGGGCCTGTCTTCCCGTGTGGTCATTAGGACTACTAGTGAGAAGAGAATGACCCAAGTGGTAGCGAGGAAAACCCACCTCATCCTAACCACTATAATCAAATGTATTCATGGTGAAAACTATGAATAACGTGTGCTGATTAGTTCATACCGACACTATGTCTCCCCATAAACCCGTTTGATCAAATTTATTTGATCATTTGTAGGGCGTAACCCCTACCGGCTGGGAGCCTTCTGTATTTACAGAGCTGAAAGTGCCGCATGTATGGCCACACGAGCGGATGCCCTTACTAGCACCTTTTTGTTTTAGAAGCCCAAATCCTTCTAGTTGTTGGGGCAGGAGGTCGGACCTCTGGTAGCGGCCCACACACATACGGTTCTTAGTAGAGATACAAAGTTCACCACGGGGAGTTTTCGTGGGGACTGATGCTTGGCTGACCCGAGAAGTGAGTGTCAAGGGTGGAGCCAGTGAGGTCAAGCATCTAAGTATCCGTTCTGAATAGCGTAGCCTCGGGGGTAAAATCTCATGTGGGATCAACAACTATTGTCTTGGCCAGCCATAAGAATTGTGCTTGACTTATTTTAAACATTCAAAACATTTTGTCTTTTGTGTTTTCAAGTGTATGCAAAACATTTTTACATCAAACAACACACTTTTCTTGGTGTCATTTTGAGTCTAAACACTTGCAAACATTGAGTCCTCATCAACATTGTGTCCTCTTGTCACGAAAAACAGTCAAACATTCAGATTTGGTCACAACTTCACAAATTGGAAAAATTTTACAGTCAAGCAAACAAGAACAATCAGTTTCGGAATTCTTGAGCTTCCTAGGTTGTTTCTCTACATTTTCATCTAGCATTCAACTTGTCTTTGGGTCTCACAAAATCCATCATTGCTTTACACCTTACATTACATTCACATTTGTCTAAACTTGAGTCAAAAGGTCACTTGCTTGTCCTCATCATACTTTGTCAACACACTACATACAACAACACTTTTCTAAGTGGTCCCTCATCAAGGTTTCTTACCTTTGGGTCTCATTTGGTTTTACTTAGAGTCAAGGTCAACTTACCTCATCAAGAGAAACTATCCTCTCTTTGGAAGTCACACCTACTCTACTACATACATACTTGGTCTTACACTTTGGGCATTGCAAGTACACTTCAGATTCATTTACATTCCATTCAACTCTTGGTCTTCCATACTCTTTCCATTTTTCATCTAGTCTCACACATCTTGGTCAATACCTAGTTCATGGTTGAAACCCGTCTTCAAAAATCTAGGAGAGAAACTAAAGAGGCTCAAGAGTCCGCAAACATGAGTTCTTATGAGTATGACAATGATATCTTTTTCAATTCTGATCATACTACATTACCTGACATGGATGCCTATAGAAACATTCCAAATGTTGAGAACATGGACACTATAAACAACAATGCTACACACAATGACAATGTGGACAACTTTTCAGTACATTCAACAGATGTGGAAGAATCCATTATGAATCCCCATTTCAATCGATTGGTTGAGGAAATAATGAGGAGGGATAGACAATACTTCTTACAAATGATGGCACAAAGTGGAGCCAAGATACCTCATGATTTTGACATGTCTCAAATAATGGAACATAGACCTTTGCAACAACCTCACTCCAATATGGATCAAAGGAGACCTAATAGTGGAGGAAGTAGAGGACCACACATGGTACCTGAATCACCATCAGCTTTGCTTCAAAAACCAGAGGTCCCACATACACATGGTCAAGCATATGATACTCACTTTCGTAGACCATTATGGAAGTCTTATGGAGAAAAATATGCTCAATCACATATCAATGCTAAGGATCAACCACCAAAACAATTGGATATTCAAAGACATGCTCAAAATTTGGACACAAGGAAACCTCATGTCAAATTTGGGGGCAACACAATAGAACATGACATGCCTGAAGAGTATGGTATACATGCACAAAATAGATATGGTGTTCCTCAACATGATTCTATACCAAGTGGTCCATTTATGCAACATCATTATAGACCTCCTCCATATGAACATTTGTATGATCAATATCATCCATATATGCAACATGCACCTCCTCCAATGGGTACCTCAAACATAGGATATGGTCCAAGAAGTCGATCTCCACCTAAGAGCAATTTGGAGCAACAAATCAGGGACTTACAAAAGAAAATGGAGGACATAAATACACTGAAGCCAACATACACAATGAGAGACATATGTCCTTATCCATTTGACAAGAGCATTCCAATGCCTCCTTTTCCTACACACTTTGTGACGCCTAAATTTGATAAGTATAGAGGCAAAGGGGATCCTAAGGCACACATAAGACAATTTTTCACAGCTTGCATTGAGGTAGCAGCAGAAGAGACATATTTGATGAGATTATTCCCACAAAGCTTAGGTGATCAAGCTATGGAATGGTTCTTCCAACTTCCACCTGGAATTAAGTCATGGGGTGACTTAGCAGAGGCATTTATTCAACATTTCTCCTACAATATAGAGACAGACATATCAGTCACTACTTTGTGCAACACCAAGCAAAAAGAGGGAGAATCTTTTGCATCATTTTTACAAAGATGGAGAAATCTAGCCAGCAGATGCTCTTGTGAGATTCCACAAAAACAAATGGTAGAGATGTTCACCCAAAATGTTAACAAAGAGATTGGTTATGACTTAAGGAAAGCTTGTTTGTCTACCTTCAAGGACGTTATCGAAAAAGGCTTAGCAACGAAAAAGGTCCTAATTGAACAAGGAGTCATTAAGATATTTAAGGAAAACAAAGATGACTTTAAAGGAAAAGACAAGCCAAGATTTTGGAATAAAAACAAGAACACAGTCAATGATGGTGTTGTTGATGCCAACACAGTGCGACCCAAATTCATCCTTTCAGGATCAAGTTCTACAAACAATCAAGTAAATACTCAAACAACTTCCAGATCACGAAGGA
The DNA here is from genome assembly GCF_030272615.1 of Cryptomeria japonica. Taxonomy (NCBI): domain Eukaryota; kingdom Viridiplantae; phylum Streptophyta; class Pinopsida; order Cupressales; family Cupressaceae; genus Cryptomeria; species Cryptomeria japonica. Next base: position 242,134,310 of record NC_081409.1, on the reverse strand, counting down.
AGTACACTCCATTGGGAGAACCACTTGAGTCAGTTTTCAAGAAGCTTGTGGCAAACAAGGTGATCACAATTCTAGATTTCCCGCCATATGAACCAAAGGTCAAACCAAATTGGTGGAATGATGATGAGTATTGTGAATTTCATAAGAGCAAGGGTCATAAGACAGGAAATTGTCATCGACTGAAGAACATCATACAGGATCTCATTGATAGAGGTGACATTGAGATTGAGGGACATTCATCCAATCAAGAACATGAGATGTTTAAGGAACCATTCCCAAAACATGACAAGGGAAAAGCTAAAGCCACAGATGACAAAACCAACTATACCAGAGCATCTTATAACTATGATTCAACTATCAATCACATCTCGATGGACAATTACATCTCTACTATTATCATCAAGGACAAAGCGTCTGAGAATTCTACCCAGAGACCCAAGATAGTCTTAAAAGGCATTGGATCTTCTTCCGAACCTACCTCTAAATGTCATGTTACAACCCATCGAGATAAAATCACTTTGCAAGGTGCTCCAGCCAAGAACACTGCTTCCTCATCAACCAAACCTGAGTATGACCTTGTAGAACAGTTAGGGAAGACGCCCGCGCTCATCTCCATACTTGAACTCTTACACATATCCCCCGCACATAAAGCCATTCTTGATAAAATCTTGAGAGATACTGTTGTTCCTACTTATCTAAACATGGACCAATTTCAAGCCATGGTGGGATACCTTTCCATTCCACACTCCCTTACATTCATAGAAGCTGATGACGCATCTGTAAGTCAGCCACATAATGCACCATTACACATTGAAGCCTTCATACACAAACATAGAATCAAATGAGTCCTGATAGATGGAGGAGCAGGTCTAAACATTTGTACATTGAGCACTATTAAACAATTGGGATATTCCGACAAAGCTATGAATTCTACAAACAAAATTACTATCAAAGCATATGATGATGAAGAGCGTTCATCCAAAGGTACAATTACCTTACCTCTCAGAGTTGGGCCAGTTACAAAGGATGTGGTTTGTCAAGTCCTAGACTTGGATCTCACATACAACATATTGCTAGGACGCCCATGGATTCATGAGATGAACGCAGTACCATCTACATATCATCGATGTATCAAGTTTCCACACAATGGAGTTGAAGTGACTATCAAAGCGGATCCAAATTCATTCATATATTGCAACAATATGCGACATAGATCAGAAATAACAATACCAATCAATCGAGAAGCTATTCCTTCATCGGCATATGTGGATCCAGAATCCTTGAAAGCTTCTACATCCAAACAAGCAGAGCTAAAAGAAAAGTTCAAGATTAAAGACCTAGGATGTGGTGAGTATATATTTCATGTTGACCAACTCCCATTATCTCCTAAGGTATTCTATCAACAAGAACAACCTACAAACAATTTTCAATGCCAAGGAATTGGGTGTGAACCACCTAGTGTTGTGGCTACTAAGTCTGAATGCAAATCTCCTCTAGCAGTGCAAGCAACTCTTGATATCAATAGTCCTAAGAGTGGTTCCAACAAAGAATCTATTGAGTCTATCGCCAACCCTCTGGAGAACTCACATAGCCTTACCATTTCATCCACTCATTCCATTTCCACTCCACTTCCAGACTTGGATCAACAAGAATTATAAAAGCCTTTACTCATTGGGGATCAAAAATCAAGCTTTGAAAAGAAAAATCTAAAAGTCAATAATAAAGAAAAGTCCTTTAGTCTAAATAAAAATCAAAAGCTATTGGACTCTACAAAAATCAAAGTCAAGGATAAAACTCCTATGAAGCAAAATGAACAAGAGTTGATCTCCCCTAATATCAAAATAACTGGGGGCAAAAGTTCTAAAATTTTAAGTCAAAAAGCATACTTGTTGATCCTAAGTCTCCATCATGCTATCCTACTTTCACTTCTTTTCACAATCATAAGCCTTCATAACTCTTCCACTTGTTCCACACATCCATCCCCTTCTAGCGATACATCATGGACCTTTAATGGAGCTTCCTCAAAGGACTTTGCTATTAGTGATGCCCAAACTTCTTCAAGTGACACGCATATGGGCCTGTGTAGTCCACACACTAGTAATTCTATCTCAGTTCCTTTATCAAGGAAGACAGTCACTCAAGCTACACATCATTTAGTCAAGGAACAATGTAGCTACAATCATAAAGTCAAGCCTCGCACAATTGAGGTAGCTGACCTTGTTCTCAAAGAAAATCCTAAAAATCAACAAGACAGACAGAAGAAGGACAAGTTCGAACCAAACTGGCTGGGTCCCTACATTATTACAGTAGCATATGGATCTGGTGCATATCAGCTCTCAACTACAAAAGGTGAACCTTTGGAGGATCCTATCAACAGCATGCACCTCCGTAGGTTTTACACATAGCTCTTTGGAATATCCTAAATTCAAAAATAAAAAAAATAAAAAAATTCAAAAATACAAAAAAAAAAATTATAAAACAAAAAAAATCGTTACTTGGTGAAAACCTGGCAAACAGGCGCCTTGTGACACAAAAAACATTGAAAAATCAAAAAAAAGTAAAGAGAAATAATTTCGTCCAATGGTGAAAACCACTTCGGTGGTGCCCTGGGCAAGTACCATGGTGAAAACTGGGTCACCAGCGCCATGCGTAGAGACATTGCTCCTCCCTCCTTCAGGATTCACTTTCATCCTTTCACTTCGCACACACTCATAACCTATTCATCCATAATAAACTTACCCAGTCCCATCATGGCTTGTTATTGATCTACCCAAGATTGGTTAGCCATTCATAATAAATCTCCCTTTTCACATCCCTTTCCATCCATAATAAATCAGATCCTATTTGTGGCTAAGGCAAAATCCTACGTCTAGTGATGGGTGTGGAACTGAGAACATCACATGTTTCAAGGAGTACAGTTTCTTCCAGCTTCCTTCAGTCTATCTGCGCACAATCCGCAATAAAGCAACATTTGCATCACAGATCTGCAATAAATTTTCATCTTCTCCACAATAAAGTATCAGTTTCATGGATTCAGTCAGTTTCAGATGAGACACAACAGCAACAATGGGCTTCAACAAATCAAATATTTCAACAGACTCAGACAACATTATGGTTCAGTGCTATCTAATCCTTTCTGTGAAAGTAAACATTGTGACCACAATCAAATAAGACTTATACAAGTGACAAGAGACACTAAACTTGAGGACTACAGTGGATGTTGGTGTCGAGTCTTGGTTTTCTTTTGATTTCATCTTTTTTGGTGACATGTCTTTTAGCTTTTCCGGGATGTCTTTGACTAGAAATTCTATCTCTAGGATGTCTTTGACTAGAAAGGCGAGGATGGGGTATCATCACCCATTTTCTTTTGCTGTTTGTGGATTGTCTCTTAGTAATGCTCTGACTTGTCCAAGGATATGAGGACACTGTGAGTCTAGTATGAACTGGGGCATTCCTTGTTTGTGACTGTCTTATCTCCATGCAAACAGGTACAATGACTTTCTAGGTCGAACATATGCCTCGATTGTCATAACCTATTTTGCCATAATAAAGCTCAATGATGATAACGCACAAGAAGCTCTTTCACTTTCATATCTTCTGTCTTTCATCCCCCCTTTCTTGATTGACTTCCATCGTCCTTCTCGAGTCCACATAGCCTGCTATCACATGACTGAGTATAATGACACACCAAAAATATTTGCATTTCATGTAGTTGCACCTACATTATCACATATAAGCATTTCATATATACATATAGATATCACAACTGCATCACATCCTGCACACAACACCTGTTAGCACAATTTACATTTGTATTATCATATTCATCTGCATTACTTACATTCACATTTGCATCATGCATACACATATAAAACATAAAAGAACAAAACAAAAAAATATTGCATTGCATCATATACATATTTTCATCCATATCATAAGCATCACATAAGAACATCTCATCACATAGGTACACATGCATATAGCTGCCGCAAAGATGCATCATCTCATATATATATAAAGTGTCATGATACAATGATGTCAAAATCATATGGCTACAATCACCCGCAGGTGTCTACATCATTATACAAAATGGTACAAAACTGATACAGAGGAACTCACTGATCACTCCTGCCAACACTATTGGTACTGCTAATCCTATCCATGTCATGGTATCCCATGCCACGTGTCCTGCCCTCATATCCAATCTTGGATCCTAGAACACTCATCTCAGGGCCTCTCTGTCGCCATCTCGATCGTACGGAATCAACTCCCCATCAATCGGTATCCGCATAATCCTATATACATCCTCCAGGGTGACTGTCATCTCACCCATCGGTAGATGGAACGTGCACGTCTCAGAGTGCCATCTCTCAGCCAGCGCAGTTAGCAAACCCATGTTTGCCCGAAACTCAGGCACATACAACACATGTCTCAAACCCATCTCTTCAATGGCAGCTCTGTCCTCGAACGACAACTCAGGTCGCAACCTTTGCGTCGACGGGAATCTCTCCCATGACTCCAGCATCGGCAAATACTCCTGCAGTCAAACAACTCAATCATGTCAGTTATAGTGGCATTCACTGTTTATCATAAAATGCTACTCGCTATCTAAATGCATATGGCTATCTACCCTAGTGACACTCACTGTTCATTACAAAGTGTTGCTATTTATCCTAGTGGTACTCCCTGTTCATCACAAAGTACTACGTGTGTGACACTCCCTGTTCATCACAAAGTGTTACTCACATTTGCACTCCCTGTTCATCACAAAGTGCTTCTCATATTTCAGTACTCCCTGTTCATCACAAAGTACTCTATCTTGGTACTCACTGTTCATCACAAAGTGCCTTGATCTATCCTAGTCTTCTCTAGAGGACCTGCTTGAGTGTATCCCCTCAGCAGCTTATCCAATCGACAGCATATGTTCATCACAGAACTGCCGATTTGACCTAGAAGATGCAAATTCATACTTTTCAAACGCAAACACACTTACATAACATAAACACGCTCAAAGACTGCATAGACGCGCCTGAAAAACACAGACGCGCCTTCTTGACACAAACGCGCTTGGCACCAACGCAAACGTGCCTCGACGTTTTTGACATTTTTTGGACCCTAACCTAGAGCGCATTTATTACCCTATTCGACATGCATTAATGACAATAAATACATCAAAGTACAAGGAGGTTTTGTGGTACTTACTAGCTCTCCTGCCTCTGCCGGCCTCTGGAATCAACGAACGCGATCAAAACTGTGAACAAAGGCCATCGCTGCTGACTGCTGCTGCTCTATTTTCGCTCTGCACTCTGCTCTCGTGGATGTATAGATGACAATGAGGATGTATTTTCCCCCGTGGTCTATCTTATAGACTACCCCTATCCTTCGTTTCCCGAGTCGGTCTTCTTTATCCCGTGAGTTTGTCACTTTATCCGGTCAGTCCATTCTAGCCTCTCTTTCTTATCAAGAGATTGTCTACAATCTTTTCAGACATTTTCATCCAATCTCTCGAGGGGGCATATCATTCCCATTCTGGGGCAACTCTGAATCAGTTCATCTTATCTTCTTTGAAACAACGCGACAAGCCGCATTGTCTCAAAGAGGGGCAAAATATAGACACCTAAAATTGTCATGTCTAATTAAATAAATATTTTATTTATTTAATTATCTAAGCTTAATTCTTCTATTAATTAAATAAATCTTTATTTATTTAATTAATTAATTTATCCTCTTCTAGCCTTATTTCTCATTTAAATAAATACATTTATTTATTTAAATTATCATTTTCCTAAATTAAATAAATCTTTATTTATTTAATTAATTCATTAACCTTTTCTACCCATGACACATGTCATTCATCTCTTAATTCCTACACTACCTACCCCTTTCATTATTTTATTATTTCTTTTACCTACCCTCTAATCATAGCCGACCTCCTTTTACACCTCTCAATCTTATCCCTCCATTTCATATAGTGTCTTCTATATAAGGAGATGCTTCCTTCATTATCAAACCCTAATCGTTCTATGCATTCTAATCAATCATCCTAATCACTGATCTTAAGGACTTGACTATACTACGATCCTACTTGCAACCACATTCCGTTCTTTGTTGAGCTCTTGTCCACATAAAATCTGAGAGCAAATATATCAAGCAAGATCAATGGAGATAGGAAGAATGGAGATCAAAACCCTATTGGACATGTAATGGTATAATCTTTGTGATTTCATGTGATTTGCATTGTCTTAGGTAATCTTCATATGTTATGGTGGATCTTTGTTGTTGTTAGGCTAGGGTTTGGTGGTTGAATTCATTTAGCCTTTCAATATTGTTATTATTGTTATCCATTTTCACCATATACAGTGTCAACCTGTTCAGTTTCTGGAATATGACTCAGACATATGTGGTAGAGAGATCTCCACCATTGTAGAATGGACGCAAAGGTTTCATTTTCCTTTTGTTGTGTAGCGCATAGATCCATCAAATTGAGTAGGGTATCAATGTTATGTGAGAAATTCTGTACGAACTGTTTAACTAGTTCACCCCATGATGTGATCTTTGGTGGAAGGTATGAGAACCATTCCAAAGCGAAACCTCTAAGACTCTTAGGAAACAATCTCGTCAAATAGGTATCCTCATATGCAACCTCTATATAGGTAGTAAAAAACTCTCATATGATCCCTAAGATCACCTTTTCCTCTTTATATTTGTCAAACTTAGGTGTTTCAAAGTGAGGAGGAAAAGTTGACATGTATTGCGTATGATCAAAAGGATACAAGCGTAAATCTTGCATTGTATAATTCTTCTTGTCATTGTCGGTTTGTATATTTTTCATCTTTTGTTGGAGATTTTGTACTTGTTGAGAAATAATTTATGTTTGAGTTAAAGGTGCAGCTTGTGTGTACATATTACCAACAAACGGGTTGGTGTTGGTATAGATCAGGGTTTGTTGAAATGTACTAAAATTATAACTCTATGTGTTATGTGTCCCGCTAGGTGGTGTGAAATAAGCAAATTGTGAACCAACACTTGGTTGAGTTGTACCAAATATATTAGCGGAACCTGGATTTATGTTTTGATGACTATATATGGAGCCCATCGAATGGGAAACTAGAGGTTTTGCTAGACTTATCAGATTTGAAACTTGTGAGGTTTGTGTTTGAGCTGGTGTAGAAGCACTTGATATTGCTAGTGTAGTTTGAGAGGTTATGCTAGCATGCATTTGTGTGTTGAGGTTTATAGTTGATGATGCCATGCTCTAGTTTGGGATCTTGTATTTGAAACAAAAGTTGCTTGAGTTGACGATGCTGGTGCATTTGGGAATAACTTGAAGCCATGGTTTGTGTTTGTGATACATTAGGTATTTGATTGAAATTTTGATTCAATGTAATACCTAGTGGTAAGATCATTGTAATGTCAAAATTTTGAGGTAACTTGGCACCGTTTTGTAATAATAAGGAAAGATACCTATCCGCGTCATTATTTATAAGTGCATTGAGAACCATGAGGACCTATGGATCTTGTTGGGCAGTCTCAATCTCTTCACGTGTCAAGTTTTTTTAAACCTCTTATATTGTCGGTATGATGTTAGATTTCAATTGTCTATTGGGTTTACTATTGGATATATCCATGTTCCAAGTAGGTGAACAATGGTTCATTATTTGGATCCATCTTACTTTTTGCCTTCTATGACCTAGTGATGGGAATTAAGGACACTTATAATGACGCTAAGATTTATGAAAAAACTAAAACAAACCTAGGATATGAGTGCAATCCTTTAAGACTAAAGGACTATACTATATGCAAATTATACTGACTCTCTATTGGGGATTAGGACGGGGAAGTTGTTGAGGTGCTTGTTGAGAACGTTGCTATTGTAATGTAAGTTTCTCAATCCTTTCTTGAAGGAGTCTTTGTGCAATTTCCCTATCAATTATGCAGAGCCTTCTATACTCTTGGTCTAATTCAAACTCAACCCTATGTATTGAGGCACACTTGTTTTTAATTCCCAAGCCAAGTTATCTAAGTCATCAAGAATTTCTCATTGACCGTTGTTCGACATAAGACTAGGTTGTTCAAAGGGGAACAAACCCATTTTGACTCATGCTCTAACCTTTTAAGATGATTATGCATGGAGGACTATGACACACGTAAATTGAGACTAGACAAAGACTAATACAAAGATTATGATGACTATATAAGGACTTGTGAAAAGATAAGGACAACTATGCAATGATTATGACGACTATGTAAGGACCTATGTAAAGATTATGAGGACGTAAATGGGATATAAATGAGGAATCTTTAAGGACTATACGAAGACTATGCAAGGACTTATGCGAAGACTACGATGACATAAAATGAGGAATCTATAAGGACTATTTAAAGATTATGCAAGAACTTATATGAAGACTATGCAAGGACTTATGCAAAGATTACGATGATTTAGATGGGAGCTCTATATAAGGAATGATGCTATTTAAGGATGTAGATGAGGACTATGCAAGACTTATAGACTCTAGGAAAACCTATGATTGAAAATAGTAGGTTGTTTCTGTTGTGAAAATTTTGGACCTTGTTGGTATTATTGATGTTTCAAGATGGACTTGTTTGAGTAACATTGTTTTCAATGTTTGAGTGAGAAATTTTTCTGATTTTAAGAACAATGTTCGAAGACAAGTATGGCCAAAATGAATTTTGCTCTGACACACTCTGAGAATTTAGAGTTATGCAAGGAAGGGCCTGACTGGGTAGGTTCCCACCATGGTATTTTCCTTGACCAGGTTTTCCATGTCAAAAATCTTGTTGTTATGTGTGTTCATGTTGTGTTGATGATTTATGCTTTTAGTGTTAATTATCAAATCTAAGTTTGAAGTAAGTAGCTACAAATTTGGTGACAAATGATTTGCGCCTCCCCTCTCATGTGTCTACCCTATTTTCATCAAATACTCAATTTGACGATCTGTTAAGATTTCACATGTTACATAAGGACATAGAAAAATAATTATAGAAATGAAAAATAATTATGATATGTATATGTTGTACTAGGAAAATGTATATATATTATTTATTACCTTGCATGTATATAACAAACCTATGAAGACAATGGATCATAGAAGGGGATCCACCTCTATAAGGACAAGGTAGCAACATTATTAATATTTGGGAGTATTATGTGTTATAAGTGAATTTTTTTATAATAATATTAAAAATATTGCAAACATTTAGAGAAGACTCCACAACACCATAAATTATAGGATGAGAAAGCACTACAATAGGATTGAGATTAGACTTAACAATATAGGTAGAGTAGTATTTGGGAATTTACTTGATTAATATTATGATGATTTGGTAATCCTTTTTTGAATTTGTTTGTAAAATCTATAAAGCTTTTCAAAAACTATTTGTTATCTCTGAGCTTTATATGTAATAGAAAAGTGAACAAATAAAAAGGAGGATGATCCTTTGGTGAAATGGTGGGGCTTTTTGCGTATAGTGCCTACAACCTAGGTTCAAACCCCATAGGTTCATTTCTACCATGTTAAAAAGGGAGAATCCTTACCTTATGGAGAACCTTGGAGAAATAGTGGGGCTTCTTGCTTGTAGTGCTTACATCAACCATTGATTTGCAATCAAGAGAATGGAGCGGGAGCTAGGGTTTTGCAGGGATAGAATATTTCACCCAATGTGGCAATATAGAGGTCGAAGGATTGAAGTTTACTGCAACAATACATGGTGCTCCCTTATCTAGCATGGAAGGATCAGACAAACAAAGAAAGGGATAATTCAAGATTCCAGAACAAGGGTTTTGTTAGCAACAGTCAAGAAGGAAGATTGAGAGGGGGGGGGGGTGAATCAATCTTCACCGGAACATAAGACTTAATAAAAAAACATAGATCTAATAAATTGCATTAACAACAAAGATAATAAAATTGAGAGCACAAGACACAACACCAAGATTTTGATGTAGAAAACCCAGTTAAGGGAAAAATCATGGTGGGAACCTACCCACAGTAAGATGATACTCTACAGTAGTATGTGAAAATATTACAATGGGAAATGCACATGCATTCAGGAACACTGCCTAGAGCTCATTGCTCAAATATAATGGCCCAAAAGATTACAACCCTCAGAGAAGTCTCATTGAATTACAATAAGATTCAGACTACAATCTGGAAGAAATAAACTGAAAGAATAACATCTCCAAATGCTTGATTATAATTCAAGTTAAGCATAGATGTTTTCTCTGCAACAGCAATCTCTCCTCAATCACAACGTCGAAGGATGAATCACTTGTTCGCACATAAACCTCTCTCTGATAATGCAGACATAACATCAACCACAAAATTACATGACAATATCACCTATATATATAAATCATCAACCTTGATAACAAGGTCGACTAAACCCTTAACCTTCAATTACAAAATTACAACACACGATACAAAGATCAACTACCAGACCAATATAATGATTTACATAGCATAACATGGACCTAAATAAAATTCCCAAATGCACAACTCAACCGGAAATCTACCAAGATCAACCATAAAACGCTACACCGCTAGGAAAATTGCATAACATGAAAATCATCACTGATTCATAGAAACCACCAAAAAACTCGTACAACGATCAATGCAGATCATAAAAAAAAAAAGGATACAACTAGGAAACACCAACAAGTACGTTAAAATCATCAAGAATAGCTACACCAACACCACTTATCAAATCTTCATTGGTCAACGTCTGAAAGCTCAAGAACACAACCAACCAACAATTGTCAGGAAGAAAGATAGCTTCTAGAGAAAAAATCACAATCCTTCTGAAATAAAGATACACAAGACCATCCCAAGAAATATCCTAGAAACTTAGCACAAGAACTGATCGCATCGGAATATACTGGAGGAAATACTGAGCTCTACAAAACAATGTTCAACAAAACAACACTACAAACTGGATCATAAGATCTTCCCAATCTGCAATCACCGGAGCAATACATAGGAGTATGTTGATATCAATGACAACAACATATCCTAGCAGCAACAATGACTAATAATATCCAACAATCTTCGCCTTTGGCATTGATGGCAACACATGAATGTGAAAAATAATCAATGCAAAGAAAGAAGATATCTCTAGCCAACTCCCCCTAAGATCGAGACATATAACATATTTTTTCACTTGATCTATCTCCCCCTTTGACAACAATGCCAAAGATCTCAAAACCAAAAACCAAAATTACTCTCCCTCTTAGAATATGAAACATGAATTTTTCTCCCCAAAACACAAACTACTCCAGCAGAGGAGCAACACCAACTCACCAATCCAGATAAAGATATAAAGATCTGAAGTCCACCAGATTGATGCAACTCAATGAATCTAGTTCTCACTAGGAGGGGTGGATACCCCTAACTTGTCTCTCAAATAGACAAATGTATCTACGGGCAAAGGCTTAGTGAAAATATCAGCTATTTGTTCCTTTGTAGATACATACTCCAATTTCACTTTCTCTTCACTGACTTGCTCTCTCAAGTCATGATATTTGATTGACACATGCTTAATCTTTGAATGTTGCACCAGATTCTCTAACATTTTAATAGCATTGGAATTATCACAATATATAACAATAGGCTCATCATAAATAATTTTGATATCCTTCAACATTTGCTTCATCCAGACTACTTGAGTGCAATTACTAGCAGAAACAATGTACTCAACTTTAGTAGTAGATAAGGACACTAAATCTTGTTTCTTACTAGCCCATGAAACTAACTTCTTACCCAAAAAGAATGCTCCACTAGTAGTGCTCTTCTGGTCATCAACATCACCAGCCCAATCAACATCAGTGTAGGCACATAGCATGAAATCATCATTCCTCATATACCATAAACCATAATTCACAGTTCCTTTCAAGTATCTAAATATCCTCTTCACAACAGTGACATGACTCTATTTCAGATCAACTTGATATATAGCAGCCATGCACACAACATGCATAATGTCTGACCTAGTTTGAGTAAGATATAGCAGTCCACCAACCATAGATCTGTACAAACTCTAATTAGCTTTCAGAGATTCATCATTCTTAGACAATTTACAATCAGACACTAGAGGAGTTCCAACATGTTTGGAGTCATCTAACCTAAACTTCTTCAACAATTCCTTCACATACTTAGTTTGAGATAAGAATATACCTTTTCCAATCTGTGAAATCTACAAACCTAAGAAAAATTTCATCTCACCTATCATAGACATCTCAAATTATTTATGTATATCACCGATAAACTTCATGCTCAAATCATCATCACCTCAAAAGATAATATCATCAACAAAGAATTCAATAATCAGGATGCTATCATTTTTTATCTTGAAGTACAAATTACTGTCAGCAACACCTTTACTAAATCCCAATTTCAACAAATATTTATCTAGTCTAGCATACCAGGCTCTATGGGCGTGCTTCAGTCCATAAAGAGCTTTCTTCAACTTACATACCATATCTCCATCATCTGATAGTGAAAATCCATCAAGTTTCTCAATGTAGACTTCTTCCTCAAGAACACCATTCAAAAAGGCAGATTTGACATAAATTTGATATACCTTGAAATCTTTATAAGCAAGTAACAGTCTAACAGCTTCAAGTCTAGCCATCGGAGAAAAAGTCTCCTCATAATCAATTATTTCTTTTTGAGAGTATCCTTTGCAAACTAGTATAGCTTTATTTCTGACAACTTCACCAACTTCATTCAATTTGTTCCTGAATACACATTTAGTACCAATAACATTCCTATCCTTAGGTCTAGGCACAAGTTTCCAATATTATTACTTTCAATCTAATCTAGTTCTTCTTCCATAGATCTCATCCAATTTTTATCTTTGCAAGCTTCAACAACATCTTTAGGTTCAACTTTAGAAATCAAATATACTTCTTCAACATGTAACCTTCTTCTAGTCATTACACCTTTGTTCTTATCACCAATAATCTTATTTTCAGAATGATTCAGTCTTACATACCTCAGAGTCTTCTTATTGTTCTGATCTTCTGGTTTTTGAACTTCTTCACTGGCAGCAACAACATTCAGATTAACTATCTCTACCAGATCATTCTTCTTAGGCTCTTTAGTCTGAATAGGCGTTAAAGCAATATGTTGTCCATCATCATAACTACATGTTCTGATACCTTTTCTAAGGTTCTCATCCACCTTCACATTTGCACTCTCCACTATCTTTCTCAGTCTCTTGTTGTAGCACCGATAGAATTTTCTCTTTGTTGAATATCCCAAGAAAATTCCTTCATCACTTCTAGCATCAAACTTTCCTATATCCTCATCTCTCTTGATATAAGACTTGCTACCAAATACTCTGAAATATCTCACAGTAGGAGCATGACCAAACCATAGCTCATAAGGAGTCTTATCGGTATCACCTTTGATGTGAACCTTGTTGAATGTGTAAACAACAATGCTAATGGATTCTTTCTAGTAGATCTTTAGAACATTTCCTTCAATCAACATAGTCCTTGCAGTATCCAAGACAGTTATGTTCTTCCTCTCAACAACTCCATTCTGATGAGGGGTTCTAGGAGAAAATAATTGTCTTCTAATCCCATGCTTCTCATAGAATGAATTGAAATCGCCAAAATAGAATTCTCCACCTCTATCAAATCTCGGACACTTCATCTTAAATTTGGAATTAGTCTCAACCTTTGGTTTGAATATCTTGAACTTGTCCAACACTTCTGATTTCTTCTTCAAAAAGATAACCCAGGTCATCCTAGAATAATCAATTAGTAGCATAAAATATCTATCACCCTGCAACATTTGTAGGTCCAGATAGGTCAATATGCACAAGATCTAGCAGTCCATCTGATGTATATTGTTTTCTCTTGAAATAAATATTTGTTTGCTTACCCAATTGACATTCCTTACATACCGGATTAGCAGGCTTAACAATCTTAGGCAAATCTCTTACAACATGTGTAGAACTGATCTTAATCATTGAATCAAAATTTACATGACACATTCTTCTATGCCACAACCAACTCTCGTCAATCTGAGCAATCAAACAAATTTTCTCACCAACATTCAAATGAAAAATTTTACCTTCAGTCTTAGTTCCAGATGCAATCTCTATACTAGAGGCATTTAAGATCCTGCATTTTCCATCCTTGAATTGTAGATCATACAATACATCATTAGTGTTATGCTTACCATCAAAAGAAATAGAACCTCTCTCACAGATCACACAGGATTTGTCATCTCCAAATCTAACTATTCCACCATCATATCTTTCCATACTCACAAATTTGCTTTTTTCACTGGTCATATTATGTGAAAAACCATTGTCAATTACCCATTCATCTTTCTCTTCAACTTTAGCAGCTAAAGTTTTCTCCTCAATAGTACACCTAGTGGAATCCATAGGTACAGGTCCATCTTCCTTAATGGCAAGGAATACAACTTCATTTCCTTCTAATTATTCATTTGTAATACCTTCATCAATAGCATAATAACAGTTCTTCTTATTCCTATACTTCCGGTTAGGCTTGTAAGGCTTATCATACTTCTCATGCTTTTCATATCTATCATTTCTATCATGCTTATCAAACTTATCATGTATGCCATACTTAGCCATTCTCTCCGAGCATCTAGAAGAAAAATGTCCTATCTTATTACAAGAGAAACATTTCAAAGGCAACTTTCTATCATACTTACCAGCTCCTTTAGGCAATCTCTGAGCAATTAGTGCTTCAAGTTCATCCAGCTCTCTTTCTTGCTCTTCCATCTCTCTTCTCTCTCTCTTTCTTACATATCTAGATATTCTGCACTCATCAGAATCCTATTTCAGCTTACTGGATACGGATGCAAATGCTCTGAATGCAGTTTCAGACTTTCCATGTGATTCTCCAAACACACTTAGCTCAAATGCAACAATATCTCCAACCAACATATCTCTCACTATAGTCACACTCCATATCTCATCAATAGCAGCAACCTTATGTTTATAAGTGAGAGGCAAAGATCTCAACACCTTAGCAACAATTTGATCTTCCTCAATGGTTCCACCGACACATCTGATACCTAGGACAAGATCATTCACCTTAGCCATGTAGGAGTGTATGTTCTCATCATCTCCCATCTTCAACATCTCATATTTTTCTTTCAAACTCTGCAACTTAGCAACCTTCACTTGTTTATCACATTCATACAGAATTTCAAGCTTTACCCAGATCTCATGTGCAGTCTAAAGACCCATTACATTTATCATCTCAGAATCAGTCAGGACACTAAACAATGCTTCCTTCGCTCCAATATTATGTTTAGTTGCTTTGATCTCATTAGGAGTAGTCAGTCCATTCAAAGAAACAATATATGCATTCTTTGCAATCTTCTAATAATCTTCACTAAGACATTTCAAGTGCACTTCCTTCCGGTCCTTCCATATAGCATGGTTACTCCCATCAAATCTCAGACTGTCCTTCTTAAAGATAACACCTTGAGATGCCATCTCGGATCTCCTGAAGTGATTAAGCTTCTACCAGAGGATCCAGCTCTGATACCTATTATTAGCAACAGTCAAGAAGGAAGACTAAGAGGGGGGGTGAATCAGTATTCACCAGAACATAAGACTTAATCACAAAACACATATATGATAAATTGCAGTAACAACAAAGATAAGCAAATTGAGAACACAACACACAACACCAAGATTTCGATGTGGAAAACCCGGTTAAGGGAAAAACCACGGTGGGAACCTACCCACAGTAAGATGATACTCTGCAGTAGTATGTGAAATATTACTGTGAGCTCAGATTGTGGTACCTGCATGAGAAAGGAAAACAAGACAAACACACCAATGGGACATTATGTTAGAGATCAAAATCATTAGAATAAATGAAGTAAAGATCTTAAGTGTGTCTCATTGTTCTCTATCTCCAAGGATCCTTCAAATCAAGGTGGCTCTCAACTTGGAAGAGCACTTGACCTATAGGATAACAACCAAAAGAACGAGGGATATATGATGATTCTAAGATCAAAATGGAAATGCAACTAAGATCTTAGTGATGATTTAGATATGAAACTAGATGACGGTAAGATGCAAGATATTGATATGAAGCTAACTAGCATGAGAATGATGATATTGAACTAGCCTATAAAATGAAGCTAACATGATATTGCTAGTTGAGATGCAAAACTAAATGATCTAATTACTAATATTAAAGAGATTTTAACAATGCTTGATGAAATGAGACTATAAGTTTGATGCACAAAGACTTGGATATCTCAAAAATGAAGAATGAGAGCTCTATTTATAGGAAAAATAGGGCAATGAAGGGTTGAGATTCAATAATCTCAACAAGGGCTAGGATTGAAAGTTATAAATCCATGTGAGGGATTCAATCCAATCCCAAGTTGACAAATGTCATCTTGAGAGGGCTTGAGAGGAGATGAAAGAAGAATTAAATGTCTGAGAAGACATGAAGGTTACCTTAAGAGGTAATGGTTAAGGTTGGGTTAGAGTTATCCATTGGATAAAGCTTTTATCCAAGGGATAAACTCTTGTGTAAAGGTTAATAGGATAACTATGGTCAAAACCATAAGTGCTTGATGAGACCCTTGGGTTAGATGAGCGTTAAGTTAGAGAGAAAGTCTCTAACCATGTGGGAAGGGTTGAGTTAACCATTAATGGTTTGGAAGACTTTAAAGGTTAACTTGTTGAGGACATAAAGCCTTTAATGCATTCCAAAGACTTTGAGACATTTTTGAGAAGTGACTTCTCTTAAGCAATGTGCAAATGTTTAAGAGATGGATTAGGTTAATTAAGATAGGATTAGAAGAATCTAGAAGGCTCTAGAAAAGGTTTAGGAGGCAAGTGGGAGATGTGGGATTTTGCAAGTGGGTGGGGGAAAAGAATTTAATTAAAATAAAATGAATTTATTTTAATTTTGGCTGCAACTTGCATTTGTAGGATTTAAATAAATATTGATTTATTTAAATGTGATTTTTAATTTTGCAAGTGGGTGGTTTTAATTAAATGGGCTAGAAGAGGAATTTAATTAAATGTGAATTTAATTAAAAATGGCTTAGAAGGGGGATTTAATTAAATATGAATTTTATTAAAAAAAGGTTAGAAGGGGGATTTTAATTAAATGTGAATTTAATTAAAAACGGCTTAGAAGGGGGATTTAATTAAATGTGAATTTAATTAAAAATGGTTAGAAGGGGGATTTCAATTAAATGTGAATTTAATTAAATGGCTAGGATAGAAGAAGGGAAATATTAATCAAATCTTTAATTTGATTAATGAGCAAATTTAGAGAAATAGGGATATTAATTAAATCTTAATTTAATCAATCGAAAGAAATAGGGATAATTAAATGAATAAAATTCACTTAATTTGTTGTGCAACTTTTAGGTGTCTACATTTTGCCCCTCTTTGAGTTAACGTGTGACCACATGTTGATTCAAAGAAGATGCTCAATTTGTCGTCAAAATTTTGCGATATGATGATGTCGCCAAAGTTGTTGATATGATTCCCTGGATATGAAAAAGTGATTTCGATATGAGATGTTGATATGGAACTGGTATCGATATGAGATTGATGATGATATGCCCCCTCGGGCGATAAATTGAGAAAAAATGCATTTTTCGAGGAGATGGCATGAAATATGGCGATATTTGAAAAAATGGTGATCTTTTTGGATTTTATTTTATTTTTATTTTTTGTTGGATTTTTTAATTTTTTTTATATTTTTTATTTTTAAATTTATCGCCTGTCCACCAAGGCATCACAGCCGCTTGCGTCAACATAGGCTATATAAGCCTCCAAGGGCCCATTTCTAGCTCATTTGCACACTTGTCTTTGGAGCATTGGAGCCTGGAGGAGAGAGAGGAGATGGCACCCCCTATCATCATCACTGTTCCAAGCGAGTTTGTCGATTTGAGAGGCCAGTAGAGTATGGCCCACCGATGAGTTCGATTTTCTAACCCGACTTGTAAATTTTTAGCTTAGATTTTAGGTGTTTTTGCAAGATTTTTGAATTTTTCGGGCTAGCTAGGGTTTTTTTGCGCATTTTCTTTTTTTGTCGCTGCTTTCACGCATATGATTTTGATTTTAGCACATGCGATAAATTTTATTGCGCATTTAATTTTTATCGTAGCGCATTTGATTTTTCTTTTTGCACATATAATTTTTTGATTAGCGCATAGGAGTTGCAGATTAACGCATATAAGAAACAGTATGACTCATATAAGAAACAATGTTATGCATATAACATGTTTTTTAGCGCATTTGATGAGTTTAGTCGCACATATGATGGATCAAATAGCGCATATGAAATTGCGCATTTGATGATTGTTTTGGCGCATATGAGACAATGAGCGTTTTGTGTGAGTTTTGAAATTTTTTAACATGTGCTATTTTGTATTTTAGATTTGTTATGAAGTTTTGCACCCTATCAAAGTGTTATTTTGGATCGAATGTGTTGATTTCGGTCATTTAATTGATGTTTATCGTTATGAGTATGTTGTGTGAATTCGAATGTTGGTCTGGATCAATCTGGGTCAAAGTTGATATGGTTTAAAGTCGATATGAGTCTGCTTGCGATATGGGTTCAATTTGGATATGAATTTTGATGTCATTATGAGTCATTTATTTTTGTTATGGGTCAATTTTTCATTGTGGGTCAACTTGTTGTTACGGGTCAACTGGTCATTATGGGTCAAGTGGTCGTTATGGGTCTTGATTTCATTATGGGTCTTGATTTCGTTATAGGTCTTGATTGTGTTATGGATCTGATTTCATTATGGGTCTGATTTGATATGAGTCTTGATTCAATATGAGTCAATTGTTGTTCGATATGGGTCTGATGTCGATACGATTCTGAGTTTGATATGGGTCTTGATTCAATAGAGATCAATTTTTGTTCGATATGGGTCTAATTTTGATATGGGTTCTGATTCGTCGACATGAGTCTTGATTTGTTGTTCGATATGAGATGAATTTGATTGATCTGCGATATGAGTCTGGATGGATTGGAACTTGATTGATTTGTTTTTGAGACCGATTGTCGATATGGAACTTGGTCATTTGTAAAATAGTATTTGATTTACGATATGACTCTGGTTTTGATATGGGTCTGATTGATTGTTTGGATACTTGATTTGTTCATTGCCTGATTGTGTAGGATAGATGTACCTGATAGGATGATATACATGTATTGATATAGGTCCATCGAGGAGGCTCATTCTCTAGGAGAAATTCCCAAAAAAAATTGTCATGCGAGATTAATTGAGTGTCGATGATTTGGCAGTCACAGAGGCTTGCGGTCTTATCCACTTGTTACACATGTCGCCCTATCAGAAGAATAGGGCACTACTCACCACATTGGCCGAGAGATGGCACAGTGAGCATAACACCTTCCATTTACTGATGGGTGAGATCACAAGGATGCTGGAGGACGTCTATCAGATTCTGTGGATTCCTATCACAGGTGAGGTTGTGGAGTATGATGTGGAGGATGTCGGTGGGACCGATGCTCTATGAGAGATGTTTGTCGATCCTCACATCGCAGGTTACTCAGTGGCGTGGCAGGACATGGTAGACAGCTATGCCCCACTCTCTTCAGTTTTGGCAGGTTTGTTGGTAGCTTCCTAATTCCAGACAAGAGGTCACATGGGTTGTCAGTTGGATGGGGTTGAGTGCTCCAACAGATGGTGTAGGTGTAGACATGATATGCGTGGGGTATTTGTTTTCTTTCCCATTTATACCATGAGCTCCATCGAGTGGTTTACAATGATGCGGCCAGTATAGCCTCTGGATGCACTCTATTGTAGATTTAAGCATGGGAGCACATAGTCATGACTCGTCCACTTGGGTCGAGGTTCAGACTAGCATGGGCACCATTTTTGATGATGTACAATTAGGTTTCTTCCCAACCGATGCTTGGGAAGTTAGAGAATTGGAGGCAGGCCCTAGATGATATGGATATAGTGTTGTGGAGGCCCTATCGAGTGTGTGAACCATAACCGAAGGATTCTTTTGAGGTGCCCTGCTTATTCATGATTAGATTCCTTTTGGGTCGCACCCCGTATGTGATAGAGAAGTTTATCCTTCCTCGGGTTTACCGACAGTTTGGTCGCATGCAACTGATGCTAAAGGGGATGAATGTGTATGCTTGAGTACACAAGGAGAGGACATATTGGGGGCCCACATTGGATTTTGTGACAGCCCTGGGCGATTTCTATTCTTTGCCTTTTTGCGTATAGAGCATGTATGAGGATATAGCGGATGCAGGGATGACTGCAGAGTAAATGAAATACTATTTGACACATAGGTTCCCTCGATTGACAAGGACAGGAGAATCGATTCCTGCACTAGAGTAGGTTGATGATAATGATCAGGGAGGAGGTAGTCAAGGTGGGAGGTGGGGTAGAGGGAGGAGAGGTGGAAGGATTGTTGTGGGTGGCGCGATTGGACATGGTTGGGGAGGAGGTGGTGGCAGGGAAGGAGGAGGAGATGAGGGAGGAGTGGTGAGGTGTAGAGGAGGAGTGGTGAGAGGTAGAGGAGGAGGATGGAGGATGGGTGGCCTTGGGCGAGGTGGACTGTTGCAGGCGGAGGATGTTGCTTCCATGGAGGCTGAGGAGAGATCAGATAGTGATGGATATGAGGAGGAGAGTGGTGATTCTTCTGATGAGGATATAGAGTCTGAGGCAGTTGGTGGAGGAGTAGATTTGATGGGATTGGCAGGCGTAGCAATGGAGGAGTCAGAGGAGGAGGATGTGCAGCCATTGGCCCAATGGAGGAGGATTGATATTCCTCCTCTCGCCCCTCGACAGGTTGGTATGCAGGATCCACAACCTTCACAGTACATGGTTTGTAGATTAGAGTGCCTCCCCACCAGCAACAGGCACATATAGCAGCATTACAGTCCTTGTTGCATAGGGTACATGGTTAGCTCACATAGGCCCAGGCACAGGTTGCTCAACCGCAGAGACAGGTGGTGACAATATCATTAGAGCGGGACACAAAGATAGAGCAACGGAGCCAGGAAGAGGAGACAGTGTGATCTTTGCAACAGGCAACTGCACAAGGTGTGACAGGGGATACCATTCAGAGTCTCATTGAGCAGACATGACGGGCAGAGTATTACAGGACTCTATACTTTTATTTTGTGCCACTGGACCAACGTGCTCCTACCTATGCTGCCAGCTCGCGACACGGGGGTTCTTAGAGACAGAGGGGCAACGAGGGGGTTGTGGGTCCTAAGAGGGATGCTCCTAGCAGTAGCGCAGGTGCGGGTAGCTCAAGCTCTCAGCCGACAGGTCCTAGAGGTGGTCAAGTTGATCCGACATCATGATCATGATCCGAGATTTTATATTTGTACCTTGATGTACATATATATTTGCATTTGGATGACCTCCTAGTATGATACTTTGTTGTACTTTGATCTTATTGATATACTACTCAGCGATGTTCTCACATGATGTTTTGATGATCTTATTGATGTTTATTGATACTGATATTTTATGATGTGATGAACATTTGTTATTGATATATATATCCAAGGACTTTGGTCATTTGATTACTTCATTGATGATATGTTTCTGACTTATATCTTTGTTTTTTCCCTTTGGATCAGCATGCGATCACACATATATATGATGATATGTTATGGATGCAGCTACTTTGATTTAGATGAGCTATATGATATGCTTTTGATCTAGATGATTTTGCAGATGCTGATGCAGATGATGTGATGTGTGTGTTTGTGGGTGATTTATATGCTTTATATGATTATGATTGTAATGTACTATACGTTTGGAAGGTGATATGCAGATGATGATTGAATTAATGATTGCAGATGCTTATGCTTGTGCAAATGTTGCTAACCTATTTTGTGCTTTTGTGTGTTGTGGATAATGCAATCTAGAATGTTACATATGCTTGATATGATGATGCTCATGTATAGGATGCATTGTGATAATG
Source organism: Cryptomeria japonica (assembly GCF_030272615.1). Taxonomy (NCBI): domain Eukaryota; kingdom Viridiplantae; phylum Streptophyta; class Pinopsida; order Cupressales; family Cupressaceae; genus Cryptomeria; species Cryptomeria japonica. Next base: position 242,112,326 of record NC_081409.1, on the reverse strand, counting down.
ATATAACTTTGATTTGTGAATGTATCTTGAAAATGAGATGTATGAAAAGATAATGATAATGCGAGCTGTGTCTTGAAAATGAGATGTATGAAATGCAATGATAATGTGAGATGTATCTTGAAAATGAGATGTATGAAATGCAATGATAATGTTAGATATTGCAATGAATGTAACTATATGCAATATTTTAACATGGTCTAAATGATGATGATAATGCGAACTTAATATGATAATGGGAATGTACTTAATGATTTATATGCAACCCAATGTAATGATATGAAATCTAATGCAATGATTTATGACATTAATGATTTTAACATGATATGTAGCTAATGCAAGATTAAGATGATAATGATATGATACTAATGCCAATGCTTAATATGCCTTCTTGTTCCCACAAGTTGTCATCTGTTTTGATCAAAGTGCCAGGGCTTCCGTTGTTTTCATCATCGAGCCTTGATTTGTTGAAATTTGATACAAGCATTATGGTATAATTGAACCATAATGACTTGAGTATAACTTACATGGATTTTGATATTGCAAGATGACACAAGCGTCGAGGTATAATTGAACCAAGATGACCTGAATGTTGCTTGCATAAAATAGACAAGAGTTAACCTTTGTCCTATACAAATCCAAAATATCTCCAGTGATATGTTACCTGATCACCTCGTAAGACAAATTTGCGTAATAGAAGGCTTCACTCCCAAATAGAAGACAAAGAAAACATCACATTCCTTCCTTGCTTCTCTAGTCATTGAGACATCCTTGAGTCACTTAAAAGATATGATAAGAAAAAATTAACAACCATAAGTAAGCATGCATGCTATTGGAAATGTATTATTGTCAAGTAAAACATATTGCAAATAGATCTTTTGTTCAATCAGTTCAATTCTATGATATCTAGTCTTCTTGTATTGTCGTTGTCATTTGTTGGTTGTTCTGATCCTTGTCGTCTTGCTATGTGTTTGGTCTGATGTTGAAAACCCTCAAGGCGAAATGCCCCCAGCAAGGTCACAAACCTACCCCCACTCTAGATAGTACTCGATATGGATATTTACACTGATCACCAAGCCATGGTGGGATATGATTTTGATTAACTAATTCAGATAAATCAAGGATAGTGACTACACTAAGTATGTCCAAGGATTGATGTGGTGTGTACAAGTGTTCTGCGATGGCTATGGGCTCAGATCGGATGGATCAAAGATATGATATAAGTACTGATAGATGGAGGAGCCGTTCTTTCATAAGTGGTGCTTGTTGCCAAGTTTTCACCACTTATTTTTATTGCACTTTTTGATTTGTTTTTCATTTTCTTTTTGTATTTTTCTGATTTTTTTTTTTTTTTTGCTTGATCCATGCATTGGATGACTCAAGTGTAGAATTTCTGCAGATGGATGTTGTTGGTTGGTTTTTCGATCACATCCCCTTCTAAATTTGACAACTGATATGCTCCTGATCCATAGGTTGATACAATGACAAATGACCCTAACCAGTTAGGTTCAAACTTCCCCATCTTTTCTCGATCTTGTTGATTTTTGGGATCTTCCTGTAGGATCTAAGATCACCAATTTTGAAAGCCCTTGGGATGACTTTGTGATTATAGCTTTTGCATATTCGTCACTGATATGCCTTGAGATGGTCATAGGCACATTGTCATTTTTCATCAAGAAGCTCTAGTTCCTACAACCTGTTCACTCAATATTCCTCATTTGGTATGATACTCGGAGAGATGGGATTTCTACCTCAAGAGGTAGAATTGCTTCTGAACCACACACCAATGAATATGGTGTAGCCCTTGTAGGTGTGCAAATACTCATTCTGTAGGCCCAAAGTGTCGGATTGAGTTGTACATGCCAATCCTTTCCAGCATCATTCATTGTTTTCTTGAGGATTTTCAGGATTGTTTTGTGTGATGCTTCCGCTTGGCCATTCCCCTATGGGTAGTATGGTGTGGAAAAGCGATGTTAGATTTTGAATCATTTGCATAGCTCTTGCACATCTTGATTATTGAAAGGATGTCTGTTATCTGTGATGATGAAACTGGGAATGTCATATCTGCAAATGAGATAGTTGAGGATGAATGATGAGATCTTCTTTCTAGTCACGGTGGTCATTGGGACTGCTTTGATCCACATGGTGAAGTAATTTTTGGTGGTGATAATGAACTTATACCCATTTGAAGAGGAAGGATGAACCTTTCTTACCAGGTCAAATCCTCATTGACAGAAAGGCCAAGATGTGGTAAATGGTTGCAACTCATGTGCTGGTGCATATATGAGGTTACCATGAATTTGATATTTAGGATATTTCCTAGCAAATTGATAGACTCTCTTTCCATTGTCGGCCAGTAATATCCTATTATAAGAAGTTTCTTGGTGAGAGTAGGACCACTTGAATGCATACAACAAATACCTTTGTGAAGCTCATGTAAGGTAGAGTCAAATTAGTTACGATCGAGGCATCGAAGAAGAGAACCATCTAGACCTCGACGGTAAAGTGTGTCAGCGATTGAGGTATAGCGGGCAACTTGTCAGATGAAGCTTCGTTTTTGGTTGCAAGAAAGGTCGGGTGGTAGGGTATTGTTTTTGAGATAGTCATATATCTTCCCGTATAGAGGAGAATTATAACTGGTCAAGGCACATATGACTTGGGATGCAGAATTTTCATAGGCTGGGGAAAACAATTGCTCCACCAGGAATTCGTAATGATTCTGTTTATCTAGAATTTGTAGAAGCGAGGCGATAGTTGCCATTGCATCGGTATCTCTATTGTCCAATCTTGGAATCTATTCAAAGGTGATGTGCACAAAGTACTTTTTGAAGTCATCCGCCATCCTCTTATAAGGCATTAGCTTATCATCTTTCATCTAATAGTCATCACTGATCTAATTGATAACTAATTAAGAATCCCCACATACTCTTAATTCTGTGATTCTCCATTCCACAACAACTTTGATTCCGGTTACCAGGGCTTCATATTCAACAATGTTGTTGGTGCATGGAAACATCAGTTTGTAAGATTTTGGAATTGTGTGCTCCTCTAGAGTGACAAACAAGATGTCGGCACCCGATCCATGTTGTGTATAGGATCTGTCAAAGTATAGGGTCTATTGCTTGGGTGTGATAGTGAGCACATCCATATCTAGAAATTCCACCTATAGTGGGTGTTGGTCTAGTAGTGGTGCTTCTGTCAGTTGATCTGCAATTGCTTGTCCTTTGATAGATCGTCGCTCTATGTATTGAATATCAAACTCACTTAGGATCATGACTCGTTTAGCTAATCTTCTTGTGAGAGAAGCCTTGTTGAGTAGATACTTGAGAGGATTGATCTTTGCTACCAACTTGATTGTGTGGGCTAGCGTATAGTGACAGAACTTTTGAGAAGCAAACACCACTGCTAAGAAAGCCTTTTCAATGAATGTATAATTGAGTTCATATCTGTTCAAAGTCCTTCTAATGTAATACATTGCCCTTTCTTTGCCTGTTGGATCTTCTTGTGCTAGTAGTGCCCCCAATGATACTTCTATTGTTGATATATAGAGAATGATTGGCTTTCCTGCTATGGATGATACCAAAACTGGTGGATTCATCAAATATTGTTTGAGCTAGTGGAATGATTCTGCACATTTGTCTTCCCATTTGAAAGGTATATTCTTATGAAGAAAATGATTGAATGGAAGACACTTATCTGCTAACTGAGCAATAAATCGCCTGATGGATTGTAGCCTGCCTTGCAGAGATCATAGTTGGCTGATGTTTTTAGGAGGTGCCATCTCCATAATAGCCTGAACCTTTGTTGGATCTACTTCGATGCCTTTTCTGATACAATGTAGCCCAAAGGTTTGTCGGATGTGACCCTAAAGACACATTTCTTAGGGTTTAATCTGATATTGAATTGCTCCAATCATTGAAATATTTTATCTTGGATGCCCAGGTGTTTTGCTCTGGTGAATGATTTAGCTATAAAATCATCCACATAATCCTCCATGAAAGTATGCATCATGTCGTGGAAGATTGTTGTCATGGCTCTTTGATAAGTTGCACCAGCATTTTTCAAGCCAAAAGGCATGACGTTCCAGCAATATGTTCCCCATGGACAGGAGAATGCAATTTTATCTTGATCCTCTGGAGCTATCTTGATTTGGTTTTAGCTTGAAAAATTGTCCATGAGAGATAGCATTGTGTGTCCTGTTGTTAGATCAATAATGGTGTAGATGCTTGGTAAAGGAAAGTCATCCTTTGGAGATACTTTATTTAGGTCTCTGAAGTCTGTGCAAATCCTTATACTTTTATCTAGTTTGGAAACTGGTACAATATTTGAGATCCATTCGGCATAATCTATAGGTCAGATGAATCAGACATCTAATAACTTCTTCAGTTTTGTTTTGACTAATAGTACCACATATGAATTCATCTTCCTTAATTTATGCTTGACAGGTTCAGCTCCATGAGCGATGGATAAGTGATGCATGATTAGATTTGGATCCACTCCTGACATGTCAGCATAAGACCAAGCAAAATTTATTTGTTTCTCCTTGAAGAATTTGATAAAAGCTAGTTGTTTTTTTTCTGTGAGTGATTATGCCAGATGTATGGTTTTGACTGCTACTTTAGTGCCGATATTTATTGATTGAGTTGGCTCAATCAAGATTGGTGACCTTTCCTGGTAATGTTCAGGAAGAGTGTCAAGTCTCCCATCTTTAGGTGCCTCAAAAAGGTTTTCACCTTTAGGTACGTCCTTTATTTTTACTTTTTTTGTTTTTGCGATCTAACACTGCCATTATATGGTTTTCACCATTAGATCCATTTTTCATTTCATTTTTGCAACTAAGAGACTTGGCACTCTCCTAATTGTAGATATTGTTATGCGGTTCACTGGTGGAGCATGTTTCTGGGTTGACTGAGCATAGGTATTGGACAATTTATTCATCGTTCGGGAATATTGGTATATCATGATATTCGAGTTCTCCCCAGAATATGAGATCGAGATATATGAGCGGTAGGGAGTCATTCAGTGCATTAAGATCACCTGCTATAAGTGTCATGATGGAGACATCATCATATTTGTTTGGAATATTGGTGAGGTATATGATATTCTCGAGGTCTTCGATGGTACTTTCCTCGGCATTGTCGTGTTCATATTGTTGTTGCTCATTCTCACTAGCCTCGTAGATATGTTGTGGTCTGCATTCAATTGGTCAAGATCTTGAACCTTGTCCCTCATGAGAAATGGGTGTGTATGCATGGATTGTATCCACCTCAATATCTTCAGTAACATCAAAACAACTATCCCACTCATACTCATTGGAATCAGTTTCAGAAACACTGTCACAAGTTACCTCGCTGAATCTTATAGGTATATTGTATGGTGAGAAAAGATCACTGATAATTGACACAAGTTTAGTAGTTTGTTCTGATTCAGGATCGATGCTTGCTTGTACTCTTTGAATTTGTTCATACACAATTTCCTTTCTATGAGTAGCAATTTCATTAGGTTGGGACTCAACCTTGGTTTGATCAAGTTCTTGTACATGATGTACTTTTTTATAAGAAGCTTACTTTGAATAGCAAGTTCTTCTTGTCGTTTCTCATTTTCTTCATGCTTTTGCTCCTTCCTTGTCTTTTCTGCTTCTTGGTTTAGTGCTTCTTTCCATGAGTCTTCATTATTATTGTTCTTTTCTTTCCATTGAGGTTTTCGATGGTGATTTTTCTTTTGCACAGGCGAAACATGTTGGCCGTACCCAAGTCTTGTTTTGTCTTTTGAAAATTGTGAATGAAGTTGTATGGGTTCTATGACGACTTCTTGGTGCTTGCCAATAGGTCCTTTTCCTTTGTATCCCATTTGTTGCATGATCCAAAACCCATTTCCATATTGTTTTGTTGGTACGACTACTTCTATGGTACCAACTCTGATTTCTTCTTCATCCTTGTATAGCCAGCTAAGGATGTCTTTATCTTTTGATTCTTCAACCAGCGTGCCCATTTGGATGAATTTGCCATCAAAATTTGTGATGGGTTGTGTTTCCTGATCTCTTGATGTGGAAGGTTGTCCATGAGTCCTTGGTGAAGTTGGCAATTTACATAGGCACAAGGGTTCAAAAGAGTAATCCCCCATGCCTTGGTCCTTTATTTTCATCTTTTTCTTCAAGTTCATGGATAGAGACTTGAGTTCTTCTTGATGGTTGGATGATGAGGAAGCTTGGGCCTCCTTGTTGTTTGGAACCAGGCTATCTTGAGCTGCCCCCATAGCATTGCAATACCAAAAAGGGTTATTATCTGCAGATATTGAAATTTCCTATCCATTGTAGGGGAATTTGATACATTGATGGTACGTGGAAGGTACTACTTGCATTTCATGGATCAATGGACAACCCAATATTGTATGTCAAGTCTATGTCCAAGACTTGGCACATGGTGTCTCTTTGTACAGGACCTACTTGAATGGGTAGTATCACAGTTCCTTCGGATGATCTTTCTTCATCATCATAGGCTTTGATACTGATTTTCTTTTTGGGGTCAATAGCCTGCTCAAAGAAGCCCAATGTATGGATAAGATTTAGAGTACATATATTGAGCCCAACTCCTCCATCTATTAATACTCTTTTTACCCGATGTTTATAGACTAAGACCTCGATATGTAGTGGGGTGTTATGTGAATAATTTAAAGATACATCATCGTGTTCAGAAAAAAAGATATGTTATGTGGCACCGTCATATGGACCACCATGGCTTGGAACGAGCAATATCTATATCATTTGAAATGGTTGTTTCGATAAGAGATTGCTCCAAGATATCGTTATGTTTTGGTGAAATCTTGAGCAACTCAAGTATAGATATTTGAGCAGGTGTTCTCCATAGTTGGTCAACCAAGTTATATTGAGTCTTGGGGAGAATTGTTGAAGTTGATGTCTTCCCTTTCAAGACATATTTCTGAGCTCTTGTTGTCACATTTATTGATGCATGGTCTTGTTTGTCTTTTTTTTTAATGATATTCACTTGATTGTCACATGCTGATATGTGATTGATGGTGTTTTTGTATATGTGATTAATACGAGCTCCTTTGGTGTTATTTGACGTTGATGCTCCTCCCTTGTTGTAATTGGGAAGAGGATTTTTGAAAGCTTCATGGTCACCATTGGTTTTATGACCATCGATTGTTAAGTCACCCTTGTCTATCATGTCTTGAACTTTGTTCTTCAACCTCATGCAATCATTTGTGTTATTCCCCTTGTTTTGATGATAATCACAATAATGTGAGTCATTCCACCATGGTGGTTTGACTTGGGATTCAAATTTGCTTGTGGCTGGCAATGTGATGATCTTATTTGCCAATAGCTCTCAAAATTCCGATTCTAAGGTTTGTCCTAATGGCATGTATATGTGTCGATACAGGAAATTATTAGCGTTGCCTCTTTGGTTTGTGTTGTTCCCTTGGTTGTTGTTGTTGTTGCCTTGGTGATTTCTGTTGTTTGGTGTTGAAGCTCCTTGGTTGACATTTCATTGATAAGTGTTAGTGCCTTGATTAGCACTTCTTTGATCATTATTGGAAGGTGGGTTGCCTATAAAGTCAACACTGGTTGTTTAGACTTTACATTGTTGGCATAGATTACCCCATCATTAACAAAAATTTTGTTCCTTGTCCAAAATCTGGACTTGTCTAAATTGTTGTTATTGTTTCGATTGTTAAAGGTGTTATTGTTTGACGAATTAACACCTTCTTTAAAGAACTTCAAGGTTCCTTTCTTGATGGAAGCTTCCTCTAATTACATACCATTTTCTATTAATTTTGCAAAAGATGGTATACATTGTAGTTTAAGATGATAACTAATTTCACTATCCAGATTGTTTATGAAGATTTCCATATTTTCCTTTTTAGGTACATCTCGTGGATATCTTGCAACCATGCACCTCCATCATTGTAGAAACACCATGAATGTTTCATTCTTCTTTTGTTTGGTATTGCATACATCAAGCATGGTGATTGTGTGTTGGATGTTATAGGAGTATTGTGTTATGAGTTTATTCACTAACTCATCAAATGATCTGATGGGAGGTGTGAGTTTTGACAACCACTCCATTGTTTTCCCTCTCAAACTTATTGGGAGTAATCTCATTAAGTATGTGTCATTGTGAGAAAAATCTTACATGATCACGGGGATCACTCTTACCATCGTATTTGTCATACTTTGGTATATCTTAATTTGGGGGAAAAGGTACCATGTTCAATCTCCTATCAAAAGGATAAGGACAAATTTCATCTAATGAGTATCTTATCATGGTTCCTTGTTACATGTCCTGCATTTGTCTTTGAAGTGTTTGGATTTGTTGCGTAAGAGAAGCTAGGGGTGCATTTGTCCTTTGATAGGGAATTTCCCCTTGTTCATTAAGATTGTCCCGATTGCGGGTATGGCCTTGTTCGTGAGTGTTATCTTGTTCATGGGTGTGATCTCGGTTGCATATGTTTTCTTGACCATGTGCTTCTTCTTCTCTCAGCTTTTATTGATAAGCATAGTTTCTCTCCCTTGCTCTTGAAATTCTCTCATCTATATTCCTTAAGTTTTCTGTGTCAAAATCCTCAGGAATATTGATTCCCTTACTAGTTAGCATGAGTAGATATTTTTGCTTATCCGCTTTTATAAGTCTTTCTACAAGTTTTTGAAAAACCACACTCTTGACATTCTTGGAGAAGCTCGTCAGTAATCTTTGTTTCTCCCATATTTGCATATTCATCAAAATAATTGGACAATATATAACTCATACTTGATTTTGGTTGTGATTCCTTCTTTTTGTTTCTCTGAGATCAAGTGACAACGGGCATTAATATATCTCTACCGTAGTGAATTATTTTTCTTCTATTGGGGTTCTTGGTGGAGTTGGTGGATCGGGATGAGCTTCATTGTAAGTGACAAGAAACTTTGGAATCAAAGCAGGGTTAATCCTTCCTCCACTATTAAGGCGTTGGTTGAATGTAAGCCCTACTTCTCAAAGGTTCTTTGTCAAATTCGTTGGTTTTTCCTTGGATATACAACCGCATATGATGAAAGAATGCGCGATGTAATGTAAAGAGTTGACAGATGATATAGAGAAATTTACTGCTTTTGATAAGTGACTTAGAACTACGTTGTCTCTTCTTCAACTTAGTCTTTTGATGAAGATATCTTCTTCTCAAAATATGGGGAGTGGTCATACACAAATGATCAATGTTGATGTTGATGTTGGATATGGATACTTTGTTTTGGAAACTCGAGTTTACTTGTTAAGTAGAAGTTTAGTTTGATTCGCTTCTACGACAAAGTGTGCCAAATGATATGAGTCAAGTTTCATGATCTAGAAACTTTATTTGACAACTTGAGGACCTAACTAGGTATTGGTTTGATAGGATTTGTTGAATAATGGAACCTTTGATCACTGTTTTGATACTCCTTAATTTTGTTGGATGAAATATTATCTTTTAAGATAGTTGAAGATTTGATACCTCTTTCTAAGGGTGCTTAGTTGGATTTGGAAATTCTCTTTTCTCTAAGGTTTTCTCTTTTCTCTTTGTTTTGAATTGATTTGTTGTATTGGTTGATTTGTAACTTGCAAGATGTTTTAATGTTCATGACAAGAAGACATAGCACACATGAAAACAATGATCATCCCTATGCTAAATATTGAGTGTATGTTTTGGTGAGGATGTTTTCAAATCCCCGATGTTATCACTGGTTTGATTTACAACAAAAGACACATCAAATAGACTCTTTATGCAAAGGTCATTGACAATATCATAGCCCACTAGTCTCGATACTTCGTCAGCTCAAACAGCCTTGTCACCCCCTAAAGGGTGCTCTTTTTTTGCCTTTTGCCAGAAATTAACCCAAATTGAATTGCTTCACAGTTAAGTAGTTATCTTGGAAGATATATGGTGAGTGATCTTGGGGGCGGATTATTCCCCACCCTTACACTATGATATTGCCAATGTATGGCAATTGACTCAGTTCAAGGCTTCTAATGCTAAGATTCGTAGTGAGGATTTTGTTTGGCGTGGAAAATGATAAACTCAATTAAGAGGCTTCCCAACCTTTAGAACAAAGGTTTTTCGTATCACAAAGATACTAGGGGAATACTGTCAAATACACACTTCCATTGGAGAGGATTTTCATCAGCCTCCACATTTTATTCTAGTGGGTTGGTAAACTTGGCGATAAAGTCGTCCCCCACTTGGGTCGTACCCTTCACACTAGCCTTTTCAAGGCTTCGGGAAGGCATGCCCTCTAAATGTTTTGATGCTTGAAAGTAAATAAAGCAATGAAAAAGTGGATTTGTCTTTTTGATCACCCAATTAAGGGGAGAGCATATACCTACCACTTAAGACAATGTAGACAAAGTTCTTTTTAGCCTTTCCAAAGCAAGGTTTTGCTAAGTCCTATTTTGGATATGTTGCTCCAACAAGCATGGTGTTCTTTTTATCCACAAAGCAATTTGTTGTCTAATCTAGGAAATTGAAATCTTGGTCAACAAAATGAAAGCGTGTTTTACCTTGAAAGTAAATTTCTTGGTAAATTGACAATTTGTGGCTTGTTCTTTTTAACTTTCAATAATAAAGGAGTTTGTTCTTTTTATCTCTTTGCAAGAAATTGAAAATTTGTTGTTACTTTTTAAGCCCAAATCGGAAGTGTGAATCCTAACTTGCAAGAAAACAAAGTGTGATTTTGTGGTTCTTTTTACCTTGTAATGAAGTTCCTTTTAAGAACAAAGGAAAGTTTTAGTTCATTTTAAGCCCAAAATTGAGGTGTGAATTTTTTTTTATACCAATAGGAAGATGAGTTCTTTTTAACCAACTTATAAAGAAAAGTTAGAAAAAAAACTATAAAATCCTATCTTAATTCCTTCAAATCTGCAAGAAAACCATTAGCAAAATCCAAAAAACCTCAGGTGAGCTTCTACAAGCCTAAATTTTTTTCAACTCAACATTACAAATTTTTGCCTTTGTTTCGTATGCATAACAACAAAGATTATATGTGCGAAAACAAAGATTATATGCGCTACAGAAGCAGTTAAATGCGTTATAGAAATAGTTAAATGCACTACAGAAAAATTTAAATGCGCTACAGAAATAGTTAAATGCACGAGGAAAAATAGTTTAAACGTGCAATAGAAATAGTGAAATGCGCGATAACAGAGGTTGTATGCACTGTAAGATCTGTTGTATGTGCGAAAAGAATCATCGTACACATGAAAAGAACCATCATACACACGAAAAGAACTGTCATATGCGTTATTCTGCATTTAAACCTGTAGGCGGGAATCCTACAGATAAAAAAAAAAAAAGATTTTTTTTATAAAAAATGGGGTTTAAGCCCCACGGTGGGCATCAGAATTGTGAGCTCAGATTGTGGTACTTGCATCAGAGAGGAAAACAAGACAAACACACCAATGGGACATTATGTTAGAGATAAAAATCATTAGAATAAATGAAGTAAAGATCTTAAGCGCGTCTCATTGTTCTCTATCTCCAAGGATCCTTCAAATCAAGGTGGCTCTCAGCTTGGAAGAGCACTTGACCTATGGGATGGCAACCAAAAGAACGAGGGATATATGATGATTCTAAGATCAAAATGGAAATGAAACTAAGATCTTAGTGATGATTTAGATATGAAACTAGATAATGGTAGGATGCAGGATATTGAAATGAAGCTAACTAGCATGAGAATGATGATATTAAACTAGCATATAAAATGAAGCTAACATGATATTGCTAAATGATATGCAAAACTAAATGATCTAATTACTATTATTAAAGATATTTTAACAATGCTTGATGAAATGAGACTATAAGTTTGATGCACAAAGACTTGGATATCTCAAAAATGAAGAATGAGAGCTCTATTTATAGGGAAAATAGGGCAACGAAGGGTTGAGATTGAATAATCTCAACAAGGGGTTAATAGGATAACTATTGTCCAATCCATAAGTGCTTGATGAGACCCTTGGGTTAGATGAGGGTTAAGTTAGAGAGAAAGTCTCTAACCATGTGGGAAGGGTTGAGTTAACCATTAATGGTTTGGGAGACTTTAAAGGTTAACTTGTTGAGGACATAAAGCCTTTATTGCATTTCAAAGACTTTGAGACATTTTTGAGAAGTGACTTCTCTTAAGGAATGTGCAAATGTTTAAGAGATGGATTAGGTTAATTAAGATAGGATTAGAAGAATCTAGAAGGCTCTAGAAAAGGTTTAGGAGGCAAGTGGGAGATGTGGGATTTTGCAAGTGGGTGGAGGAAAATAATTTAATTAAAATAAAATGAATTTATTATAATTTTGGTTGCAACTTGCATTTGTAGGATTTAAATAAATATTGATTTATTTAAATGTGATTTTTAATTTTGCAAGTGGGTGGTTTTAATTAAATGTAAATTTAATTAAATGGGCTAGAACGGGAATTTAATTAAATGTGAATTTAATTAAAAATGGCTTAGAAGGGGGATTTAATTAAATGTGAATTTAATAAAAAATGGTTAGAAGGGGAATTTTAATTAAATGTGAATTTAATTAAAAAATGGCTTAGAAGGGGGATTTAATTAAATGTGAATTTAGTTAAAAATGGTTAGAAGGGGGATTTTAATTAAATGTGAATTTCATTCAAAATGGCTAGGAAGGGAGATTTCAATAAATGTTAATTTAATTAAAAATGGCTAGGATAGAAGAAGGGAAATATTAATCAAATCTTTAATTTGATTAATGGGCAAATTTAGAGAAATAGGGATATTAATTAAATCTTAATTTAATCAATTGGAAGAAATAGGGATAATTAAATGAATAAAATTCACTTAATTTGTTGTGCAACTTTTAGGTGTCTATAATTACAATGGGGAATGCACGTGCATTCAGGCACACTGCCTAGAGCTCACTGTTCAAATATAATGGCCCAAAAGGCTACAACCCTCAAGGAAGTTTCACTGACTTACAATAAGATTTGGACTACAATCCGAAAGAAATGAACTAAAAGAATAGCATCTCCAAATGCCTAATTACAGTTTTGGTTAAGCACAAATGTTTTCTCTGCAACACCAATCTCTTCTCAATCACAACACTGAAGGATGAATCACTTGTTCGCACGTAAACCTCTCTCTGATAATGCAGACATAACATTGACCACCAAATTACATGACAATATCACCTATATATATAAATCATCAGCCTTGATAACAACGTCGGCTAAACTCTCAACCCTCAATTACAAAATTACAATACACGATACAAAGATCGACCACTAGACCAAATATAATGATTTACATAGCATAACATGGACCTAAATCAAATTCCCAAATGCACAACTCCACCAGAAATCACGCCAAGATCAACCGCAACACGCTACACCACCAAGAAAACCGCATAACACAAAAAATCATCACTGGTTCATAGAAACCACCAAAAAACTCGCACAACAATCAATGCAGATCATCAAAACAAATAGGACATAGCTAGGAAACACCAGCAAGTACATTAGAATCATCGGGAACATCTGCACCAACACCACTTATCAAATCTTCATCAGTCAACGTCTGAAAGCTCAAGAACACAACCAATCAACAACTATCATGAAGAAAGATAACTTGCAGAGCACCAAATCATGATCCTTCTGAAATGAAGATACACAAGACCATCCCAAGCAATATCCCAAAAAATCAGCACAAGATCTTATCACACCAAAATATACCAGAGGAAATACTGAGCTCTGCAAAAAACGATCAACAAAACAACACTACAAACTAGATCATAAGATCTTCCCAATCTGCAATCACCGGAGGAATACACAAGAGTATGTTGACATCAATGAAAAAAAATATCCTAGCAAAAGCAATGACCAACAATATCCAAAATCTTTTTCTCATGGAAGAAAGCAAGGGAGGAATAGATGGGGATATGTTGTAATTCATTCAGGACCTAGAGTCGATTTCAAAATCATAGAAAAGAAGTTTTGGAGGCCCAAACAACAAGAAGTAGAACCACAAGAAAAAAAAGGTATGTATTGGTTTTGATCACTCTCATGTTGTTTCTTTACTCATTGAAAATGATGAATAGAAAGAGTCAGTTCATATGTTCAAAAAGAGGGTATTTTTAATGAAATGGAATGGAGAATGCCAGACATTTTTGTGGATAAGAAATTGGTGTGATGAAAAGTGGGGAAAGGATTGCATTTTGGAAACCCTACAACATGGATTTTACTTGGTTATCTGTCGTTGTGAAAAAGATAAAGAATGGATTCTAAATAGTGGTCCTTTCTTCATGCGAGGAAAATGTTTTTTTTTAGGGGTTGGATTCCAAATTTTGACCTTGAAAAGGCAAAGATCGAGGATGTTCTGATATGGATTCAACTGTATAATCTTTCTCATGAGCATTGAAATTTGGAAATACTCAAAAGGATTGGGAATAAGTTGGGAGTTGTTTTAAAGGTGGATGAGGCTCTTGAGTCTAAGGAATATAGCATGTATGCTTGTATATGCATTTTGTGGCAATCCATTCACACTCTTAAGCAAATAGTGAAGCTAAAAATAGGGGAAGGAGTATGGAGACATAAGATTGAAGTTGAGGACATTTTGGAATCATGCCCAGTCTGTAAAGGAGGAGGGCATACAAGTGGGGAGTGTTCAAAGGACCCAAAGGGAAAAGGACTAGCACATAAATCTTTGCAAGATTTGCTTGTCAAAATAAGTGAAGTGGGGACAAAGGATAATACTTAGGAGAAAGACACATCCTCGAGGTTTGGTGACTCATTCGAGGAGGTTGCAGCACGAGAGATAGTAATTGATATTGGAGTGTAGGGACGAATGTCGGGAGAGGTCAATAAGTTTTCAGAAGTAATTGGTTTTGAGACTAATGGAAGGGGTGAAGATGGGTCTTCAAAAATCAATAAGGATGGTTTAGAACAAGATGAAGATAGACAAGACATTGAAATGACTGAGGAAATGAACTCTAAGAATGTGAATCAAGGTATAGATTTAGGGTGTCAAGCAAGGGAGATGGTGATCAATGGGCCAATTGTAGGTATTAGGAGCCCCTATGAGCAGGTCAATACTTGTGGTACAAATTTGAAGCCTACAATGCTTGGGCCTGCAGGAGAGGGTGATGAACATATGAAACTTTTGTTTGAAGGTAAGGATATAGACTTCCTAGATTATGGCCTATTTAAAGACATCAGATTTCCAAGGAGCTTTAGAGAATGGAAAGGAGTTGGATGATTTGGGGATTCAAGCTGAAGTAGGGATAGTGAAGCAATCTCTAAATCAGACAAACTCATATCAGGATAAAGTGAATATAGGAGAGAAGAAACAAAAAGGCCCAAAGCTTAATCAGGTATGCCTAGAGATAGCAGGGATTGCTAAAGGGTAGACAAAATTGAGATTGGGAAAAGGCTATGCCTTTTTCTAGTAACAATGAAGCTCCTTTATTGGAATGTTAGGGGATACAATGCCCTTGAAAAAAGGCAGTTGATCAAAAGATGTCTTGATCAATCATGCCCAGATATACTTTTGTTGCAAGAAACTAAACTCAAAGGTGAGAATGTTGTCTCTTTTCATAATAATTTTTTCTTATGGAGTAGTCTTTTCATGGAGGTAGAGGGAGCTTCGGGGGGCTTTGGTATCCTCTGGAATGTTTCAATAGTCAGTGTGCAGATGATTCGGTAAGAAAGGAATTGTAATGGGTGAAGGTTTTTTTGAAAACCTTACATAATTTTTCTGGGTTGTTCAATGTTTATGGCCCTAATAACACTAATAGCAAGAGGAGTGTTTCACAACAAATCTTAGGTCTACTGGTAGATTTGGAAGGTGAAGTATGTGTGTTGGGAGGTGATTTCATCACAACTTTGAGTCTAGAAAATAAAAAAGGTGGATCTAATTGGTTTGGACTAGTTCAAAAAGATTTCAATGACTTAATTACTAAAAATGGTTTAGTGGAGGTGAAATTAAAATTGGGTGTTTTCACTTGGACAAATAGACGTTTTGGTTTTTCAAATATTGTAGAAAAGTTAGATCATTTTTTCATGGCTAGTGATTGGGTTGAGCAACCTTGAGTTTTTGAGGCTGATATTCTTCCACTTCATGGGTCAAATCACTATCCAATTAGTCTCATAGTACATGATGACTTTGCCCCTTCTAATTGTCCCTTCAATTTTGAAATGATGTGGCTGTGGGCTAAGCATTTCAGGGATTTGATAGCAGGGTGGTGGAAAAATTCTCCTATAAGATTTGGAAATAGGGCCTTCATTTTTTTCAAGAAACTTCAATATCTCAAAGAATGTCTTAAAAAGTGGAACAAAGAGCATTTTAAGAATACTTTTTAGGGAAAAAATTTGGTTAGAACAGAAGCTAGAAGAGCTTCATAACAAAGTCATCAAAAAAGGTATGACTAATGTTGACTTTATGGAAGACAAGAGGTTAAATCACGATTAGACTGAAGTTTTATCTAGGGCAGAGACCTTTTGGTGGCAAAAATCTCAGAAAACCTGGCTGAAATATGGGGATAGGAAAACAAAAAAATTCCATAATTTGGTGAAGGCAAGAAGGTCCAACAACAAAATCTTTTCTATAAAGAATCATAATGATTTTCTGGTGATTGATCAGAAAGGGATACAAGAAGAGGCTATAAGGTTCTTTCCCAACCTCTTGAATGAGGAAGAGGGCGATGTGATTGATGATGTTGGCTTGTGGAGTGTGGTACCAAAATTTATTTCGCAGGCACAAAATGATATGCTGATGAAAGCAGTGACTATGGAGGAAGTGAAGAAAGCCCTTTTTTCTTTAGGTGGAGACAAAGCACCTGGACCAGATGGCTCTCCACCAGTATTTTTCCAAAAATTTTGGGATATCATTGCTGATGATTTATGGTGTGTGGTTGAAGAATCTCGATGTGGTGGTTTTATGTTAAAAGATTTGAATAATACTTTCATTGCCCTTATCCCAAAGAAGAAAGAGGTAGAATCCTTTGAAGACTTTAGACCTATCTCATCGTGTAATACTATATACAAGGTTGTCTCAAAGGTCATTGTGAATAGATTAAAAGAAACTCTTGATTCTATAATTTCTAAAGAGCATAGTGGTTTTTCTCCTAATAGATCTATAGTGGAAGGGATCGTAAAGCTCATGAGGCTATTCATTCTATCAAGTTAGTAGGTACAAAAAGGTTGATAGTTGAATTGGACATTAAAAAGGTGTATGAACAAGTCAATTGAATTTTTTTGTTTAAGGTTGGGGAGAAATTTGGGTATTGTCACAAGTGGATTGAGTGGCGTAGGGGTTGTATATGCACTCCCCATTTTTCGGTCTTAGTGAATGGTAGTCCACAAGGATTCTTTAAGACCAATAGAGGGTTAAGGCAAGGAGATCCATTATCCCCCCTTTTATTCATAATCATAGCAGAGGCATTAGGGAGCATGATTTCTAAAAGAAGGGAGGAAGGTGTGTGGAAAGGTATAAGGGTGGCCCAGGGAATGAGATATATATCTCATTACAATTTGTAGATGATACTTTTCTAATGGGGGAGGCCTCGCTTAGGGAAGCCCATGTAATGAAAAACACTATTGACACTTACAACAGATTGTCTAGCCAGAAGGTCAATTCGAGGAAGACTGAGGTCTTTTTCTTCAATACTTTTGTTTAGAAACAAATAGAGATTTCTAGGATCTTAGAAATGAAAATTGGTAATCTACTTGGGAAATATTTGGTTATTCCTCTTTTTGGTGGGGCAAGCCAATCAAATCTATGGAAAAGTTTGGTAGATTGTTGTTTGAGTAGGATGGATGGATGGATGGAAAAGTAAATGGCTCATGTCGGCTGGTAGGATTTTGATGTCTATAATTTTAGTCATCCCTCCCTATTATATGATGTGTTTAAAAATCCCTACAAAAGTCATAAAAGTTGTTGAGAAAAAGATGCGAAAGAATTTTTTGGAAACAGGTTAGGGAGGAAGATAAATACCACTTTTAGCATGGGATAAAATGTGCATATCGAAACAGGCAAGTCAGATTGGTTTGAGAAATTAGTAGATCATGAATGAGGCAATAGGGGCAAAACTTGTTTGGAGCATTATAAAAATCCAAGTCAATTACGGGTGAAGATTTTAAAGGCTAAATATCTTGACAGTCAAGTTGATCAACAGATTCTCACTATTAAGAGTCCTCCAAAAGGTTTAGCAATATGGAATTTTATTGTATCATGCAAGTGAGTTATTATTGACCATACTTCTTGGCAGATTGGAAATGGGCGGCTTGCTGATTTTTGGATGGATTCATGGGATGGTTTAGAGACATTGGGGGACGATCAGAATCAAGAAGAGGTGAAGTGTATTCTTAGCACACAATGGGTGTTGAAAGTTAGAGACTACATGGAACCAAGACTTGTTGAAGGTAAAATGGAATGGGTATGGAAATCAATGGAGAATGTTCTTGTGGATGAGAATCACAAAAGACTAGTTGCAGATATCTTTAGTCAAAGGAGGGTGTTTTTGACAAAGGAGGATAAAGTTGTATGGCATGGAACAAATGATGGTAACTTTTCATTTAAAATTGGCTATCAGCTTCTTGAGAGAAATGAGAGGGATGAGTCCTGGTCATTGGGTTTATGTTAGGAGAAGGATTACCTTCCAAAGGCTGGAGCCTTTGCTTGGCTAGCCATAAAAGGGAGAATTTTGACGGGGGAGAGAAAGAAAAGATTGGGTTTCATGGGGGCATCGAAGTGTGTGTTGGGTTGAAGAGTCTATTGATCATTTGTTGTTTAACTATGACTTTGCTAAACAGTGTTGGACAATGGTAATACAAAAATTGGGGTGGTGTGGCCCTTTTCTGGAATCTTTAAAAGAGTTCTTTATTGGACGACCTTTAGCCAAAAGGAAGTTTGCCTTTTCATGCATATGGAAGGTAAGCCCTTTAGTGATTGTTTGAGAAATTTGGAAGGAAAAAAGCAAGCGTATTTTTCAGGATAAATTTGAATCTATAGAGAGGGTATCCAATAGGATTAATTGTTCAATTGAGGAGGTGGTGGGAGCTACAGATTCACAACAAGTCAAAGAGCATTTTTTTATTTACAAAGGATGATAGTTGTATTCAATAGTGTTGGCTAGGCATCAAGTTTTGGCATGTTAATGGGCCTTACCAAGTCAATGCGGGTGAGTATCAGAAGTCTAATGTGAAATGGATTGCTCCTCAATAGGGTTGGTACAAGATAAATTGATGGGACCTCTAACGGCAACCCAAGAGTATCAAGGGTAGATTTTGTAATTAGAGATTGGGAGAGTAATATTATTGTCATGGGAGCGAAGAAATTGTTGCTAGGTACAAACAATGTCGCAAAAGCGTAAGCAACTTTTCTCGCAATACAGTGGGGGGAGAAATTGGGCATTCAAAATTTACATGGAGAAGGAGACTCTCTAATAATAATAAATGTAATATTGAAAGGGAAAGGTCAAACATGACACCTAAATAAATATATTTATGCCACCACACATGTTTTAAAATATTTTCATGATTATTGCATCACTCATGTACGACGTGAAGGAAACGAGGTTATTGACACCCTCTCAAAATGGGCCTTGTATTTTCATGATGAGAATGAAGTACACTTTTAGATATCCTTTAAATGGTGGTGTGGATGCTTGGGAGTACGTCGCCTCTTGAACTAGCAATGATTTTTTACCATAGCTGAATGTGATGGGATGGGTTTCCAAATTCGGTATTTAAAGGTGTGAGGGTTGGTTTGGGCATTGCTTTGAAGTGATTGGTGGATAGGTGTATGTGTTGATGGAGGCCACCTTCACACTTACACTTCTAGGCAATACCTGGCCTTTGCGGAGGATATCTCTACTAAAAGGTTGAAGTGTACATTCAAATATGGGGACACAGCCTTTTTGCAAATTGTGGCGACACTCTTGGGCGATTATTTCATGCGAACAACGCACAAATACAGGACCAATGTGGATATTGTTACAATGGTAATGGCATGGGGTCTAGAATTGGGTGAGGAGGATGCCATTGAATGGGTTTTGAAAGAATGTGTGGAGGCCGACAAGTTATGTGGGTTGAATTCAAATTTGGAGTGGACTTTACCTGGTGCGGATGTTGGCAAGGGTTTGGAAATTGATGCCGAGTACGAGGTTCGCGAGTTGGTCCCTTTTATGAGATGGTCGTTCGGTGTGACGATAGATGAGAGGAGAGAAGAGGCCGCAATAGGGTGGGACTCTGAAGATTTATTTGAGGGAGAAAGAAGTGGAAAGTCGGGTGGCGGGGGAAAATCCAAATTCAATGCAGGAGGCACAATCAAGGAAGAAAAGGAAGGATTTGGATGAGGCGAAGGCAAGGCGGGGGAGAAAGAGGAAGGTGCTGGATGGAGCAAAGACATATGCTACAAGTTCGTGCGGGACGGGGTGATGTTGCAAGGTGCTATATGGTTAATGGGCAATAGTTATCTTTTTTGGGTTTTCGTTGTTTGTCAATTATGGGTAAACCATGACCTGGTTGGTTCGGTTATTTGTGTGGCCAACAAACAATCTTTTTGTATGTATGTATATGGGTAAACAAGCTCTGTGCGTCTATAATGTTGCAAATTTTTCTTTTGTGTAGGGGTTTTGGGGAAGTTGCAAGTTGGGTAGGCTTTTTCTAATGAAAAAATCAAAACTTTTACTTCTGTTATGTGCTTGTTCTATATTTTAATAAAATATTGCTTATTATCGACCAAACAAAAAAGAGTGAACAAATAAATTTCAATTGAACAATAATAAACACAAATATACTTATTAAAGAAAGATAGTATAGAAAAATGCAATATGTTACAAATGTGTTTATTTCTACAAGTCCTAAATTATTTGACCTAACAAAAAAGAGTGAACAAATAAATTTCAATTGAACAATAATAAACACAAATATACTTATTAAAGAAAGATAGTATAGAAAAATGCAATATGTTACAAATGTGTTTATTTCTACAAGTCCTAAATTATTTGACCTGCTAAAATCTATGATGTATGGACTTTTGGAAAAGCTCGGTACCTTAAATACAATACTCACATTCCCATGCATTTCACATACCTTAAACACAATAATCATATTAATAACAAATAAACCCTCAAATTCAAAGCATCCTTAATTAGCATTTCATAAATTTGAATATTATTAAGTTCATCTTAGCACTAGATTTTTTAATAGAAAAAGGTGTGATATAAAATAACAAAGGGCACAATGTGTCATGTTCATGCCATAGTGTGGTTAGTATAAAGTAGAAAATAGAACAGCATTAATACTATTAATTCTTGATTCTATATGTAGATTTGAAATCTAAATACCACCTAAATTGTCTTAGTTCGATACTATGTTAGATTTAATATGAATAACATAAAATTAATATTTAAATTTTCTAGAATTAAAACAATATTATGACTACATAAAGTTAAAAGCAAACAAACAAAAGAATTTGACAAAATTCTAAAATAATGTATTCAAGATATTGTAATGAGTACATATATAAACTTTAGAATGTATGAGCTATGGCAAACAAACTTAATCAACAATTATATTTAATAAATAAAAGAAAATAATACAATTTCATTCTAATCATATAAAGAAATTTGTGTACTCAAAAAATTATATATGTTTTTATATTCCACTAATCTAAAGAAGAGAATACAATTTTTTTCTAGTCATATGAAAAAATATATGTACTAAAAAAAATTAAAAATTTAAAGTCAAATAAATAATTACAACCATACAACCATGTTTCCCCTCTGTCATGGAAGCTTGTTCCCTTTTTCTTCTATCGACATTGCATGTTTCGAAGTGGGCATATTTGCTTAGGTCATGCTTAACAAGCATTGTACTTGCCACATCAATCTCCCTTCAACTGGGTAGTACTAGGTTTTGTGATGCAATCAAAGCTCACATGGAATTAATTATTTTTCAACTTTATTTATTTATTCAACGAAGTCTACATACCATCAGGGTCCAAGTTAGTTGAGATAAGGTTGCATTAGCGGTACTCCCTTGTCAGTTTAATAACAATTTATTTAATAAATTGAATGCACAAAAAAGTTTGTGTTTTTTTTTGGAAAATTGAATTTTATGCTTATTGTTATCAATAGGAATAAAGAAAAAAATGTCATTTTTACAATAATTTAAAGTTTAAAATAAGAATTAAACTTAGACTATAGGTTTTTTGTTCAAAACTTAATTTTTATGCATTAATTGACTAAAATAATTATTAAATTGTGGATTGAATGGATGCAATAGTATCTTGCCTTGTAGGAACTAACAAGATTATAGAATGATTTAAAAGGTTTGGTTTGATTTTAGAGGGATATACCCATCTCTTGGGCAAATATGAATTAAACTTTTTGCCATCCAGTATTTTCCTTATATGTTGCTTCCAAAATTTGTAGCTAACTGAATATGAAGTAGTCCTTTCCTTTTTCAAGTCTTGACCATCTTCAATGGTAGCACAACATATGTAACATGTCTACAAACAATTAAAGTTCCATTAAAAAATTCAAATGTTGCTTGTAAACCCCTGAAACTCATACATGGGTAACTACTTTTAAAAGTATCAAAATTGACACCTTATTCATGTTTTACTAAAATTCATGCTCACAGTCATACGAGAGTAAGGGTCAAGAGCATAGATTTATGACTCACCGAACTTGCCTAGACTCGCGAGTCTGGTGGTGGGCCGAGTCAACTCGTCATTGACTTGTGAGTGGAGTCCGGGAGAGTCCTAACACAAGACTCGCTAGTCTATGCCAAGGACTCGCCTTAGTCTACAGTCGGGACTCACGAGTCCAATGAGAAGACTCGTGTCGTTGTGAAACCAGCCCAGCCAATATTTAAAGTGATTTTTTTTTAATTCTTTCACTCATTTGGCATTTGTATTTGCTCAAAAAATGTCTATAGGGTTTGAAGAAAGAGAGGAAACAAGATCTAAACAACAAAAGAGATCTAGGTAAGGATTTTTCTTCTCTCTCTTTTTTTTTTTTCCTCTCCATGTTTTGAAAATAAAAAAATCTTGAAAAACAAGGGGATATGCTACCAAAAAAAATTCTATTTCCCTTCCTAACTTATTTCCTTATAGTTTTTTCTTGTTTTCGAATACTATTTTTTAACAAATGATTTATTATCATTTTTTTTGTTGATTTTCCACAAAACCTTGCTGATTTTTTTTTCTCATGTCAAAACAGCAATGGCAAGTTTAACTCCAAGGGCATCCCCAAAGCCAATGGATGACTAGTGGAATCAATAGATTAAAATACCACCTTGCACAAATACCTAAACAAAGTGTGGAGATATGTGACAAATCAACTCTGGAGATTATTAGAGAGATGAAGGCCCTTCTTCCTTAGTATGATATGCAAAAGGAAGAAAGACAAAAAATGAAATAAGGCATACCAGCTACAATGAATCCCACATTGTCCACTTCAAGTCCCCTTGGTCACACTCGTGAAGCCCAAATTTATGTTAACCATTTTCACGAAGCTAATGAGACTCCTCTTAGATCAAACCCTAATTACTTTGTTCCACAAAATGTTCCAGGAGCACAACCTTCACTTGAAGGTACAGGATGGAATAGAGAGAAGCATGAGCAAGCAAGGATAACAACACCAAACTTTTGGTATTACAATAATATACCTTTTAATGCGGTGAACAATGCGTATTGGGAAGGTTTGGTTAATGCATTTATAGTTGCAGGTAAGGGGTTTAAGGCCTCAACAGGTAGAGACTTTAATGGACCATTGCTAGAGCAAGCCGTAAAAAATATACAAGTTGTGGTTGATGATCAAAAAAGACTTTGGAGGAGAAAAGGATGCGGCATTTTATCGGATGGATGGACAAGTGGATGAAATATGAGTCCTCAATTTCTTGGTGGCTTCAAATAGTGCAATGGTATTCCTAAAGTCTATTGATGCCTCAAATGAAATAAAAAAAAGTAGAAACTTTGTGTAATCTATTGGATGGGTGATCTAGCAAGTTGGAGTTGAGAATGTTGTCCAAATTATCACGAACAATACAGCTGCAGGTAGAATGCTTATGGAGAGGCATCCTACAATTACATGGAGTCCTTGTGTTGCTTGAACTTGTTGTTAGAGGACATTGGGAAGATTGGATGGGTGAAAAGGGTGGTTGAAAATGCAAAAAAAATGTCACCAAATTCATCTACAATCATACTTGGATCCTTGCTTTGATGATAAAACACACAAATGGCAAGGACCTTGTGTGACCTAGAGTGACACGATTTGCTAGCCACTTCCTCACTTTGCAGAGCATTTTTGGTGCCATTCCTCATCTTAAGCAAATGTTTGTGTCTGATGTTTGGTTGGAGTCTGTATACTCCAAAAGAATTGAAGTGGAGAAGATTGTAAGCATTGTTTTTGATGAAGAGTTCACTAAAACTGGAGAGGAGTTGATTGGGGTAAGTAACAAACACAAACGTAAACTTTATACAAGATAATCTATTTGCTGTTTTTTTTTTTAAGGGTTAATTTTGTACTAATTTAAAATTTGTTTTCATTTTTTTAGGTGACAAAACCTTTGGTAAAGATTTTTCGTATGGTGGATAGGGAGGGCATGCCAATGGGTTTCATTTATGAGACCATGGATAGGGCCAAAGAAGACATTTCACATTACTATAGCAGAAATACAAGAAAATATGAAATCCTTATGCGCATCATTGATCGTAGGTGGACAAACCAACTCCACCAACCAATACATGCCTTTGCCTACTTCTTGAACCCGAAATTCTACTTCTTTGATTCATTTAGGGCTGATGAGGAGGTCATGACAAGTGTTGTTGCATGCATTGATAAGATGGCACCTGACCCTGAGTTGAGAGACAAGGTTCTTGATGAGTTGGAAGCGAGATTTGACATTTGCTATATCTTTATTTATGAATTTGGAAATGTTCATTGTTGAGTTTGACTTTCTATTTATGAATTTGGAAATGTTCATCGTTCAATATCTACAAGGGTGCAAAGGGGAGAAACTTCTCCTCTTCACAACAAGCAATTGATAGGAGAGGAAAACAACAACTAGGTAAAAAAATTAGTTCAATACTACAAGAAAAAAACTAGAAACTTGATTGTTACATTTTTTTCTTATTTCTAATATTTCTATATGTTTTTTTTGTAGATTTATGGTGGGAGAATTATGGTGCTGGCATGCCTAATCTTCAAAAGATAGCCATATGTGTTTTGTCCAAGCCATGTAGTGCTTCTGTGTGTGAATGGAATTGGAGTTTATTTGAGAGCATTCACGCAAAGAAGAGAAATGGGTTGACACATAAGCACCTCAATAATCTTGTCTTCGTTCGGTACAACATTTGCCTTCGCACTAGAAAGGTGGAGGGTGTTTCACATGAGGCCATTGACTTGGATGAAATTGATCTATATGGTGAGTGGACCATCAATAAACAAAATGATGCTGATAATGTCTAGGACCTTACTGACAAAGATCTTGTAGAAATAAAGAGAGAAGCAACAAGATTGGATGAAATGGAGGAGGATGGCAATGAGGACGAAGATGAGGACTTTAATTTTGAAGAAGAATCATCTCACCATTTAGATACCTAAACACTTTCTGCTACTATTAGCTCAAGGCTTGAAAAATTGAGTTATATTAGGAGAGCAAAGAGGAAGATGTAGTCTTCTCTTTAGCTGCTTGTTTTTCACATTTGAACATATCATTATATGTAATTTTGTAAACATTTATAAACTTGTACTGCTGTTATACATTTTAAACTTTGAAACTATGAGAATGAATCATGAAATGTCAAATATCGAGTGTTTGGAGATTATATGACGTGTAATGTTTCAATTATGGCTCTTATGTTCTCTAAATGCATTTTTTTCTTTTTTCTTTTTTTTTTTTGTAAACTACGGTTTTTTTGCCAAGTCCTGTTTTTGCCAAGTTTGAGTCCGAGACCAATTTTTGGGCTGCCGAGTCTGTGGCGAGTCCAGTCCTCAAACTTTGGTCAAGAGTGTTAAACCATGACAGTAATACTAAATATGCTAAGTTAAAAGCTCAATCTGTTATAGCTGCTTGAAGAACAGCAAGAACCGTGCACATAACAAACACCAAATCACCTCTAGTCTAGTCGACTAGTCCTCTCCCAGTTGTTGAGATCTACCGCTACCCATCAATAAAATTTCCATCTCTGTTAATTCACTTGTAAGAATTTTCTACTATGTAGAATGGCCCATATAAACACAACTGATCCAGCAACTATTCAGTAGAGTAAGCACACCAAATATTGTGGCGACAGTTAAAAGCAAGAGATAATATAAATAAAATTTAGATTGTAGATCATTTCAATTACAGGTATTGATAAAAAAATACAGTTAGCATCTTGACCAGTTTTAAAACAGAAAAACTCAGCAACTTTTGCTGTGAACGGCAACAGATATGTCACCCAAGCGAGTTCAGAAATTTGTTCCCAACGTCTACAAGAAGTTAACAACATCAATACCCCAGTAGATGTTTCTCTTTCAATAAATAGATGTTGGTTTTGTTTGCCAGTAATATGAGAACTGTAGTTTAATCACCTATTATGTCAGGTGTATCCCCTCAAAGCAATCTCTGACGACCAGGATTAAGCACACTTGGAAACCCTGTGAAATTAAGCTCACTGAGGCCCAAAATCTTAGCAAGGACGTCTTTCTATTTTCTTTAAAAGAACCCTAGCAAGTTCAAATGTTTCTTAACCAGTCCAGTCAGTAGTTCATGGGAAACACGCCTTTGGTGTTGGCTTGCTTTTAGCCAGAAAAAAGAATATCTCCAATTGAACTTGTCCACGTTGTCCTGTGGACCGGAACCCCTTAAGAGAGCAACCCTAAGTAATATGCATTGCAACGATTTTACAAAAATAAAAATGGATTTCAATTACCCAAATTGATAACAAGAAAATCTAAACAAAAACTTAAAAGCTAGGAAAACAATTCCTATTCATATAATTAGAGGGATAATGAACTGCTTTTGTTATTTCAAGTCAAACATAATGGGTAAAGATAAAATAAGCTTTAATGCATAAAAAGAACGTCAATTACCCAAAAATCCTTAGTTTACTTACACTTGATATGGTTTAAACGTTTATGTAAACAAAAAAGGGCTTGCCCTAAAATGGTAAACCGTGCTGCATTAAGCATGACCTACTATTTTGGAGACAGCTTTGTTTTTTTATCTATATTCATTAGGGTTAAAATATATATATTTTTAAAGTCATTTAAGTTTAAAATTTTATTTCTAAAATAAATTTATTAAAAAGCTTGTACAAAAGAAAAAAAAAACTAACAAAACACTTACACTAAAGAACTTGCGTCTGCCTCAAGAGTAATATCTATATGCATATTTTACAGTGACTTTTTTTTGAAAATGGTTTAAATACTTAAAATTCAAGAAACGGCACTGCAAATGCAACAGGAGAAAATTACTCGCAATTGCAAGTTTTTAAAAAGTAAGGCTCCTGTGCTTCGGATTCTTTCTTTTGTGTAGCATAAGCAGGAGCCTGTCCAGCTTTACAGATAACTAACATCTGAAATTATGTCATGTACTGATAGGAAAAAAGAAAACAGATAGGAGAAAACAGGTAAATACAAAATCCATGATGTGGAATTTTCCATGCTCACCCTTTAATTGTTTCCTCTGAAAACTGATATTGAAAAATAAAGGGAGCTCACATATAAGCTTATCGCACACTAAAAAACAAAAATCTGAGAAAACACACATCCCTTCAATTAATATTCTCAAGCATATTAAACAGCAGTGGCACTAAATAGTTGTAACTAATAATCTTTATCATAGCTCAATCTGCCTCAGATTTCTTGCAACAGCTAAAAAGATAGATATCTAATAGATGAACATTTAAATTCACTTAGGCAACAAATGAAGTAGCATCTCTCTAACAATTGCCAGGTTGCCATACCTTCATATAACCTTACACAAGAATTTAAAAACCATAATCTCTCTGCACAAAAGAATTATATATGTATTGTAACTGTAACTCTGCTGAAAGTAAACGGCAAGTGAAACAACGTCAATGAATGCTGAGAGTTGAGCCCATTAATGCAGCCACAGATTTTTGCCAACATATTCACCCCCAAAGCAACCAATCTAGATGTTGACTAAATAAAATTTTAACCAAGAATATTGGTCACTATGAAAGAATGACAGAGTTGCACATAAAATGTATTTCAGATCACAAGGAACCTGACATATTGTCAAGACTTGAGTTTCTTCTCATAAGATAATAAAAAATTGGCAGTTTCAGATAAACTCGTTAACTTGGTGAAATGGGAAAACAAATCCTGGCAAACAAGTTAATTGTATCCTCTGATTTTATTTTAATATTATGAAGAACAAAGAAAGAATACTTTCATTTTGCTTTTCATCTTCAATTCACGATCTACCAATTCAATCACATAGTCTATTCTGAGGGCTTGATGGACCTCTATTTACACATTAAAATTTTCCATAATAAACAGCAGTACCAACCATCAATGCTACCGTGCCAGCTTGCAC
The DNA here is from genome assembly GCF_030272615.1 of Cryptomeria japonica. Lineage (NCBI taxonomy): Eukaryota > Viridiplantae > Streptophyta > Pinopsida > Cupressales > Cupressaceae > Cryptomeria > Cryptomeria japonica. The sequence continues at coordinate 242,083,801 of NC_081409.1, read as the reverse complement.
AAGAACACGAGCTCTCATCAACTTTTGACTCAACTGATAATTACCATTCCTGAAACTGATTAAGCCTGCACTAAGAACACCTGCTGTAGCAAAGGCACCTGTCATAGAAAAGCACAATCAGCTTTGTAGTTAATATATTAATCCAACCTTTAAAACATTTACACGTCATTAAACAGAAAATGTGACCAGAACACAATTATTGACTGTACACTAGTCCAGAAACTCGTAACTACTATTATGAAGAATAATTTACAACCAACACAAAGATTGCATGTTTGGAACAGCCAAACATAATTTGCCTTCAATGTTCTTTTGAATTCATTGTTCTAATCTTGGCAGGCACTACTTCCATGATCAACATGAGGAAACCCTAATTAAAGACGCACCGAATGATAGCTGTTCATGATCTAGTGATCCCAAAAAACAATTTCAAAACCATTGATACAGGAAGAATGGATATTGGCATCTATCTTGAATAGATGTTGATCCAATCAGTGGGGCCCAACATTGGCTTTGCCTAAGCACATAAATTATTTATTAATGAAGAGATAACATGGCAATAAAAAAAGGTAAAGCAAGTCAGGCAGTGATCTAGCAGGACTCATCAATATGTGAACAGAGATAAATATCTTGGACAGATATTCAAGATAATCACATTATTGACGCCACTTCCAAATGGACATTAAAAAGACAAAATATGAGGCAAATGAAGAGTCATTGGTGTCCTTTTGATCATTTCTCTTTCAATGCATATTTCAAAGAGGAAAATGAAGAGACGTTGGCATCTCTTCACCTCATAATTGATAGTTTATAAATCACAATTGTTGAATTAGTTGTAATGGCAAATAATCTTGAAACATAAATTGGTGAATCATTTCCCTCAGAATTGGTTTTACAGATCAGACAGATGGTTGAGATAGATCTTAGAAGTGAAATGAAAACTATACCGTTTGAGAGGTTCAATAACAAAATATTTTTAAGTTTAACAATGTGATGGGCTGAGGAATGGAGCAAACCAAGTGAGGACAAAAATTGTTTTTTCAAAACAAAAGAGAGCACAAGTATGATGGGCAGTCCGGCAATTGTGGGCAGCAGGCAGGGCAGTGGTGCCAATCATGGTACAGATGCAAGGACAACGATGAAATTGTACTTTAAGAATCGCTTCCCACCAATATGTGCTAATGCTATTCCATTACAGAATGGCAGGTTCAGGAAAGATGTGTGATGACATTATCCTTCCCTAGCTTGTCGTCTGCTGGTGTCAGGTGAAGTTCTAAAGGTGGATTTGTCTGGGTGTGAAGTGGAAAGGAGATTATTGGATTTAGAAGATAGAGTGGTTTTGCTGCTTTGCAAGGAAAGGTGGCTTCCTTTTGCTGAGGTTTCTTCTTAGATTCTTCAAAGGTGTTCTTCTGAGGCTCGGGTTTATGCAATCCCCAAAGGATCTTTCTTCATCACCTTTCCTTCAAGTTGGACAAAAAGAGTATTGTTTAGTACAGAAGTGTGATGGGGAGTCTGGCATTTGTGGACAGCAAACAGGGCAGTGTTGCCAATCATGGTGCAGTTGCAAGGACAACAAAGGAATTGTAGATTAAGAACCATTTCCCCAGCAATATGTGCTAATGCTATTCCATTCCAGAATGGCAGGCTCAGGAGAGACATGTGATGACATTATCCTTCACTAGCTTGTCCTCTGCTGGTGTCAGGTGAAGTTCCAAAGGTGGATTTGTCTGGGTGTGGCGTGGAAAGGAGAGTATTAGATTTAGAAGATAGGGTGGTTTTGCTGCTTTGCAAGGAAAGGTGGCTTCCTCTTGCTGAGGATTGTTCTTGGATTCTTCAAAGGTGGTCTTCTAAGGCTCAGGTTTATGCAATCCCCAAGGGATCTTTCATCATCACCTTTCCTTCAAGTTGGACAAAGATGGTCTTGTTTAGTTGACTGATTGGCAAGTGAATGGTTCTCACCATGAGGTGTGGGGGTGGAAGCCAAGCTGGAGCAGCTTGGAAAATTTGGCTCACTTCAGAGAGCTTTGGAGCAGACTTTATGGCCTCCCTCTGGAATTCTGGAGTTGTGCTTGTCTGGAGCAGATTAGTAAGGGCTTGGGTAACATTATTGAGATCAATCCTCAGGCTCTCAATCAATCCCATTATGTGTATGCCCGAGTTAAGGTGGCCCTTGGAACCTAGATTTTCCACTCCCAAATAAAACATTGTCCTGCCTTTCATTTGAGTGTTTTTTTCCAGGAATTGAATTATGAAAGTATTCCTTCTCAGCACTAGTCCTATCACAGGGTGGGTCACCTTGCAGGTCTTGTTGAATTCTTAAGCCTGTTTCTAGAAAGCAGATGGTAGGGTTTGTACCCCATCCCAGTAAAAATTTAATTTGGATGGAGTTGTCCAAGGTAAGCCAGACTTTGTGAGAAGATGCAACCATGACTTTCTTTTCCAAGGAGGAGCCCCCTCCCTGATGGGCACTGTCAGCTCCTGGACTTTCTTTGCATCTAGAGGCATACTCTCCTAAATTTCACCTCTTTCAGCTCAGTCTTCTGGGGCTTCAGTTCAAAGAAGGTGAAGAGGAGAGAGACTGTTGTTCCTGCTCTCTCCTCCAATTCTCAATTGGAGGTACCTTTGAAGCGTGCAGACAACTTGGCCTCCCCTTTGGAAGGGATTGTAGCTGTGACTGGTTCTTTGGGGAGATCTCCTTTGGAGATTAAAATAGTGGAATCTGCTAGTGTGTTTGTTCCAGAGAATGTTGTGAAAAGTTTGGATGGACCTTTGCAGGAGAGTTTTCGTTTGGCTAGTTCAGAAGTTAAAAAGTTTCATCTGATTTTGGGGGGCTTGCTCGGGCACACAAGTTTCTAAATTTAAGTGATTCTGTGGTTAAAAGAGCATAGAGGCCTAAAAACAGAATTGGAAAACCTGAAATCTGACATTTTGGATGACAGAGACTCTGGATCACAACAAACTATAGATGTTTCACTCCACAGCAGAGGGGGAAGCACCCTCCACACTCTCAATGAAGGTCCTCTCTTGGAATCTTAAGGGCCTAAATACCCCTAACAGAAGGAAGCTGGCTCAGAATTAGCTCTCTAATCTTAAGCCTGATATGTTTTTGATTCGAAACTAAATTGTTGGAAAGTGATTTTCTGGGATCTTGAAATCTTCGTGGAAGGTCGCGGAAGGGTGTGGCTATGGATCCTCAAGGAGCCTCCAAGGGTTTACGTGTTGTTAGGAGTGCAGATGAAAATGGAAATGATTAGTAAGGACGCCAACTGAATGATTTGCTCTTTTCATTCATTTAATGTGAATATTAGGGTCTGTTTTTTAATGTTTATGGCCGAACAACCCTAACAGAAAAAAGGGGGCTTGTGGGAGGATCTTTCTTGCCAATTACAGCTGTCGGATCAGCCTAATGTGCTTTTGAGAGGACATATCAATGCTATTTATGGGAAGGGTGATAAGAGGGGATGTGTGGTTAATTTGATGTAATGTCCCTTTCTTAGGATATTTCTAGTTTCAGGCCAGCAAACAATATTAATTACTAAAAACTGATATTAGTACTATTAGATAACATGAAATCAGGATAATATTCAAATCCATACACAAAAAACATCATAATATCTAGATCAATAAAAAATAACATCAATAATAATGGAATCAATACATCATAGCATATTCCTCATAGAAAATCACATCATGAACTTCTTGGAAGTGTTTGCAAACCAGCAATTCCCAAGGCTGGTTGTCCTTGACTTGACGAGACCATGGAAGGTTGGTTGCCCTTCCATCCCTCAGTTCACCTTAGAGGCTGGCCGTCCTTGATCAAGCCCAAAAGCATGGAAGGCCGGTTTTCCATTCCACCTCCTAGCCCACAAGCATGGAAGGCTGGCCATCCATTCCAACTTGGGGTGGCGTACTTGATAAGAGCATGACAGCCGGTCTTCCTTCACCTATCATGAACTCAGGAGGCTGGTTATCCTTCCTATTTGCAAAACACCTCACAAATCCAAGACATGATTTCTCAAGGAATCTGCTATATTATTACTAACTTAATACCTCTTAATGAATTGATAGATTTACTCACAAATGGATTCAATAACTATAACTATATATATATATATATATATATATATATATAGTTCCGAGACTCGCCAGGACTCACCTGGACTCAGTGAGTCCCGAGCTAGGTGACCCTAGGTGAATCCTAGGGGCCTGGACTCGAGCTTGTCTAAGTTCAGAGTGAGACTCGCCGAGACCCAAGACTCACAGACTCAACTTGGACCCAACGAGTCCTAATGCTTGGACTCAACCAAAATCAATTATTTTTTTTAATGTCAAAAAATAACAAAAACAAACATTTTTTGATGTTTTTTTCAAAAAAAAAATTGCATCCAAAAACCCTACTATGTCCCTAAAAGCATCAATTTGCTCTCTTCACTCTCTTTTCTCTTTTTCTCTAAATTTTTTTTTCCCCAAACCCCCAAGTTGGCCCACGGGAAAACGCAAGTGCATTTCCCCGCAACCCTTCTATCATTGGGTTTTTTCTTACATCTAACACCTTGTGCAATTTATCATTGCTGCCCCTCAAACCCATTAGCATCTCCACTCCCAAACCCCCAATAGTTAGTGAGACCTACTTTAGATGTCTTCGTAGGAGGGATTGTTAGAATGGTTTGATTTGTCATTGATGTCAAACAGATATTCAGCAATCTGTCAAAAAGAGATATGAAAATGTTCATCAGAATTCATGATATCAGATTAATATGCATGAATGAATATAGAGAACTGTACAAAATGACTGAATACCTCAGATTTATATGCCTATATCTGATCATGATTGATCTGGTAATGTTCATATTTGGCACGTTTCAGTCATCATATATTCCAATGTTGAAGTGTTGTTGCCTTCACACTTCCTTAGAGATCTATGTTTGTTAGAATTCATAAATTATTCCCAATCCAAATATAGAGATGTCTACCCAATTCATTGTTATATTAATCAGCAATTAATTTATTACAAGTCTACTTTATCATATGGCAGGTATGATTTAGTTACAACTGAATTTAGTTGTAAACTGTTTTAAACCTGTTGGAAGTTCAATGAAGGAAAGAACGAATTACATTGTTTTGTGCAAAGAATGTTAAAGTGAGTGGTTTGATGGGTTGACATAACTGCTTGGGACAGTTGCAAACTGTTTTCAAACTAATTTAAAGATATCAACTGGTTGGGCATTGGTTTTTTAAGGGAGCAGCAGTAAAAATTGGTTTTTTGAAGAGACCACGGATATGAGGGAAGAGGCATGAGTTCAGAGATCGCTCTAAGTGTGATGAAATAGATAAAAGAAGACATTGAAATTCATCATCAAGAAGATTGCTAATCACTTGGGACTGCAATGAGTATGCAATATAAAAAGAATAAGGTGCTGTGAGTCTATCATTTTGTTTTGAAGATTGAAACAAATGCTTTATGAATTAAATCAGATTAAAAGAAGAACAAAAGCGGTTACATAAAACAGTGTATATCTCTTTTGATAAATTTGCCTTGAAATTGTATGAGAAGGCCATTTGAAGGTTGTCAATAATACTAAGTTTGTGAATAGTTATTTGCAGATTATTACCGTGGTAATGTATAAAACAGATCTGAAGGGTAATGATATTCAGTGAATAACATTTGGCTTATATATCTTCAAAGTTGTAATTGTAAAATGTAATGTTACAAATCAGTACTAACAAACTTTTGTAATATCCTTTCGGTTGGTGCCACAAGGATTCTGAGTTGGTGCTCAGATTGAGAAGATTGTGATTGTAAGAGTTGGTGCTCTCAAGCAAGTAGATTGGTGAGGGTTGGTGCCCTTAAAACTTGTATACGTTAATGCTTTGTGAGGCTGGATTAGGACAGTAGATCCTAACTGTTGAAATAGTAGCTAGCTCGGATACCTATCTATTGTATTTTAATGTTGTCATGACAATTAAAATACACATATATTATCTATTATGTAAATTCAACTTAGGGCTGGGCCCAAACACATGTAACTTGTGGTCCTATACTGAATATAACTTGTAAATAGGGTAGACCCAAATGTAACAATTAACTATGTTTTAGGCTGGGCTCAATTGTAACGTGGTGGCTATTGAGCTGGACCCAATACCTAACGTGGGAAAATGTATAATATTAATTATTTATCTTGCAAGCCGACTTGAGGATGTTTAGCGCCAAAAAGGATGGTATATAATCCACTTGAAGATGAAGTCATTTACACAATCATTCTTAGCAAATGCAATCTGCTCTCCTACATTTTAGCGAACTCTTCACTTGTGCGAATTCAGTCAAGGATATTGTTGGGCGAAGTTGTCAAGATCTTCTGCAATTCTGCTCCAGCCTATTGTTGTCATCTGCTGCTGATCCTCTCCTTTGGTCATCTACTGTTGATTAGGGCTGCATCCTTCATTACCTTGTCAACTTGCTGTTTGGACAGCAATCTGAGATAAGTTTGCTATATTGTAATTGCCTACAATTTAGATAATACATATCATATTTAAGGCTGGGTTTTTCACCTCCAAGAGGGAGGTTTTCCCAGGGTATTGGCATCTTGTGTCTTGTGTTTTATTACTGTTACTATTTATTCACAGTCTGATTATAATTAATTGGTTAGATTAACATCTGATTGCTTGAAATTAACACTAACAGCTTTTCCCACCATGGTTTTTCCCATTCTGGATTTTCCACATATTTTCTTGTGTGTTTGCTTCATTGTGTGGATGCATTCCTTTCAGTTTCAGTTTCAAGTTTTGCTAAGATTCATCAAAAGCTTTAATTGATTAAAAATCTGAATCTAATCTCTTCTACTAATTCACCCCCCTCCCCACCCCCTGCTCTCAGTAGAAGAATTGTGTTCTACAGGGATGCAGGCTCCTTTGAGCCATAGAATTCTAGTTAATGTTTTGCTATTTGTTTGCAACATTTGATGTCATGGATTTCATATTCCATGAGTTTTGTATACATTTGACAATATTTAAATATCTAAGTGTGCTATTTCCTTCAACTATAATTTGCGTTTATAATTATGTGATCGATGTATACTTGTGTATGTGATCAAATTAGCTTCTACTTGATGATGTTATTGTGTCTTTAAGGTTTATTTAATAAAGGGTGCATTAAAAAAGTTTTAAATCCTTAAAAATCTCTAAATTTCTTGAACTTTTCACTTGCCGAGTTTGTGCTGAGTCTTTTTGCCGAGTCCCAAATACTAAGTCGAGTTACCCTCATTGAGTCCGCGCTGAGTCCGAGTCTTGTTTCTATGGTGCTATCACACATATTTTGTCTATATTGTTTATATTTTGTACTTTTTTAGCTTTGAACTCGTGACCCAAGCTTGGGAGAAAATGAAGCCAGTCTTGCCCATCCATCTACATCACAAGCAAGAAGAAAGAAAGTGCATTGCCAAGGCTTCTTGGCATGCCACCCATCTATAGAATATTGATGACATCTGATGAGAGGAAACTTGTATGATACATATGGAGAAGTAGATCTTCTTTTTCATTTGATTTTCCTATGGTTCTACAGCTTTAAACTGAATTATGTAAGCATTTTTTATTCCATGGTTCTTTCACAGTAATTGACAATGATGTTGATTATGTAGCTTTAAATTGAATCCTGTAAGCATTTCTAATTTCATGGCCCTTTCACAGTAATTGACAATGATGTTGATTCCTCTGGCCCAGGCATCGCTAAAAAAGAGTGGCAATTCTCTGTCTCTTATAATGATATTCATTCAACACTGTGCCCATTTCTGATCCTTCCCTCACATAGCTACTTTTGCCTGTATTTAGGTCTGACAGTCTTGGGTTTAACCACTTCTCCCTGACACTATCCTACTTTGTTTCATTTTCTTTAACTATTAGTAGTTACTAAGTTTCACAACCTAAGGTCCCGACTCCCAATACCCTAGAACTGATCATTGTAACCACTCTTATAAATCGATGTTCTTTTGACTCTCATGACCTATTAAGTTATTAAACATATTTTCTTTCTTTCTTCATTTAAGGTTTTATATACTACAGAAAGGTTCCACAAGCACAATGCCATGCTATTCATGTTGCTTGAAACAATAAACTATACCACAATTGCAAAAAAATCCTCCCCTTCCCCTCTGCAAAGTCTCCATTGAATGACAGGGGGAAACATAGAAATGTAAAACAGGTACATCTATAAGTAACTCAAATTTCTCAGTAATGATGTTGAGGACACAGGGATGGTATAACTTTATGACTTGCCTTGCCTTTATAATTAGAACTTTCTCATGTCCAAGGTGTTATAGTTTAATGTCAACGGAATAATATTATAACCATGGTTAATACCTGCTCACCACAATAAGGCATACGTCTAATACGCATGCCATAAATCTTTAAAGGGATAACAGTGGCGTATAATTGGGCATGAGTTCTGCTTACAAATCTTAAAAATAGCAACAATCGCATATAATTGAGAATGACTATTATTTACAAATATTAAAGTACCAACAATGGAATACAATTGAGCTTGACCCATGTTTACAAATCTTACAAATAACAAAAATGGCATATAACTGGGCACAACCCATATCTACAAATGTTTTAAAAAAAAAAAAAGGGCATAAATTGAGCATAATCCGTGTTTATGAATCTTAATAATGTGATGCAAACTCATCCCAGAGATTAAAACATACCGAACAAAGACCAAAAGAGAAAAAAGACCTTTCTCGTATGTTATTCTTACTTAAACTATTTGTACTATGTTCTGACCTTATCCATGAAGCAGAAAATCATAGCTCAAAGTCCTATAGTAACCAGATCAAAATTTCTGACTAATTAATACACTGTAAAAAATTGCAACAATTCTGATACTAAGTTCTTTAATTTTATATCTATATTTTATTTCATATCTAAAATCTGGATAAAAAGTAGTGCAAGAGGAACATACCGAGTGGAACGAGAGGGTTTTTCATACTCTTTTCGGGCATGAAAAGCTCATCCAGTTGAGTCGTATCTGTGTCTCCCGATCCCATTATAATAATAACAAAACGATGCCCCAAATTTGATGGTCAGAAACAACGCCTTTACGGTTAAAGTCAATTACACAAACAAAATTTGCAGGTTGCTGTAATAAGGAAATGAAATTAATCTCTGAGGGTTTTGAATTTGGTGACCCGGTTAGAGGGAAAGAGAGAAAGCATTTCTCAAACCCTGCTTCATTATGCTAATTGATGCATAAAATACCTGGCCACATGTGTCAAAATATTAGCCATATTAGCCTAGTAGACACTGTATGTCACATACGAAAATTAATGAATATATTAATAATGAGATTAAAAAGTCCGCGGGATTAAAGAGTGCCATAACCTATTAATTAGAAAAATATAATACACAGATTAAAAAAATGTAAGTTTTTTTTTAATAGATTATTTAAATAGAAATTAGATGGATTTTGATTAAAAAGTTTACTTTATTTTGTTTAAATGATACTTTTATATTTATTTAATAGGCAGTTTATTTTTTCACTGGTCAATCATATAGGATAATTTAAATATGCTTTTTGTATTTGTAGTTAAAATTTAATAACATGTTTTATATAATTAGAACATTAGAATTTATGTTTTTATATTGGCTTGTGTAATTATATAATTTATTTTTATCTACATTTAAAGGAAATTTGATTATTTTTAGTGGAGGTGACAGAGATAAATAGAGGCAAATATTTTTTTGTTGAATACAAATTATGATAGGTCTTATTGGCTCGTGCATTTTAAATACGAATTCTAATAGACTGTAGGTGACTAAGTGTTGGGATTACAGTGCACAATGGAGATAAATCTTTAAAAATCTATGAAGTGGTAATTGTATGGAATGCTTATGTTAAGATGTCTAATGTCATTGAATGTATACTTAATGCATATTTCTCTCCAACCTTTCGATTAGTACCATGTGCTATGAACTTAGCTTTGCTTGTCCATTGTCTACTTCTCTACATTCTTGGTGGTTTCAGGGACATATTCAATGAACTTCTGTAGAGATTTCTCAATGCAAGTTATCATATGGTTCATGGCATATTTGGGCTCTTTGTTGCAAGGTTTTCGAAGTTGTTTTGATATCTTTTGGCCTCATCCATCCTTGTTGAAAGACGCTCATAGATCTTTGTGTCTTAGAGATTACCTAATTTTGAAATGTTTGATTGCTAATAACCAATGTTGAAATCTCCCTAGTAGGCATATTATCAATAATTCTTTGTTTGGAATATCAAAGTAGTGACATTTACTTGCAAAGTATCTATTTGCAATCCCTCTGGGCTTCATTAAAATTACGGGCAAGAAGACATTCACATAATGTTGTAGCTTCTCTCAAGAGGTTGTCACAGAGATGGCAAGTCGTATATTTATTTGCGTCACTTAAGGGCTTGATTAGTAGTTGTTGTCTATACTTTTGTCTGTTGTGGCTTGTCCATTGTTAGAGTGCCCCCATCTATCCTGCTTCAAGCCTCCCATCCACAAAAGGGCATAGAATATTTTGGCTACCTTTAGAGGGGCATTCAACCTATTGAATTCCTCATCATCATTTTTTAGCAAATTTTACCATTTTTTTTATGGAATTCCATAGAGGTTTCAATCCAAGTTGTTATGCTAGAGAGCATGTGAGATGTATTATTTTAAGATGTGTGGTGTATTGTTTTATTTTTTGTCGTTGCGACATTTACTATCACTTTTGCACCTGGGTTTGATCTAGCCATTTTTCCTTTCAATTTATTAGCATTTGTTTATTGCAATGGCTTGTCAAAGGCATTCTTTCAAAGCCTATGTCAAACCCTAGATTGAAAGCCATTTTCTCTTTGATAGTCTCGTGGCACTAAGGTTTGTAGAGAAAGTATTAGGCGAACAAGAAATGGGGAATGCAAGTCTACAAGCTCAAAAACCATCAATCATGAATATTTTGCAACAAAACCAATAGTAGTTGTTCCTAATCAAAGGCTTTGGTTATAGCCTCCTTAACTCTTCTTATCTAATTACTTTGGCCCATTTTCAATTTTTTTGTTTGATAGCAAATTACAATTGAAATTTTGTATTTGTTAAAGTATGGCATTGATTATTAAGTGTATAATTTTAATATTAAACAATAAATATCTATCGTGATATTCAAGTTTGACAAATTGATATTGATATTTTACATGTTTTGTATACTTGGTATTGTGGCTTTGTCCTTCAAGACCATATGGTCATTTTTGTACCAGCTCTTTATATATTATGCTATATTTTTTTTAAGGGTCGAGGACTATTTATTTATTTATTCTATCAAGCAATTGGAGGCTTTGCAACTTTGGACGTGTGAACCTAGGATGTGTGCCTTGGTGGAGGGGTCTTCTAAGCTAGGTCGTGGAGGAGGGCATATGACCTCCACGTAGGTAAGCCACCTCTCGCCTTCTTGATTTTTTTGTGGTTTTAATGTCGTATTGTACTTGTGTTCTAACTTTTTAGTTAATGTGCTTTGAATGTTTAATGCGTCGGGATGGATGGGGATCCAAATGATGTAGCATTTGTTTCGGGTCATCGTGTCATTAATATAGATGTCACCTCTACAACTGGCTCTAAGTCGTTTAAGATAAAGCTTGTTAATTATCCATTCTCTATTCCTGGTTTTGAAAAAAATGATGTTAGGGTTTATGCTATGTACGAAGGTAATGGCGACGTGGGAGGAGGAGGTGGTAAGCAAAATAACCTTTCTCTATCTAGCCTTTCTATCACCCCTAATTCGGATATGATTGATGCCCTGAATAATAAAAAATATAGGTTAAAGGACATCGTTGTTTTTCTTGTGGCAGTGGACACTACTAAATGCTTGACCCATAAATATTTAGATGAATGACTCAAAAATATTTGGATAAAAATTAGGGTTTCATTTTTCTTTTTGTAGAATGATTCAAAAAGGATTATCTATCATTTTATTTAACGATGCTAATTCGCAGGTGGCAGTAGCCGAGAAACAATACTAGTCCATTGGGAAATGTGTTTGCCCTCTCGGGTAAACGGTTAAATGCAGAAAGTAAATGCATAGAACATAATGGAAATACATTAAATAACTAGTCTCTATATTAATTCAACAGTCCATGTACATCAAGTGCTTATAACATTATATCTGACACGACTAACATGATCCTTTCTAAGAAAAGGTACACAATATATAATACCCGAAGGGGTGCGACACAACCGTCGCGACTCCAACTACCTACCCGTCGGCCAACTAACTGACCGTCGTAACTCATTATTACCGACGACAACATAAACATAATATAACAACATAACATAATGATTATTCCCGTCAACATCATCCCCCCCAAGAAAAGAAGTCGACTCCGACGACTTAATACAAAATAGAGATGAACGGCAGAAACTACTGGCGACAGTCGGGCCCAGATCTTATACACTTGTTGTGTCCTCGCCTGAAAACCCTTTTCTGCTACCATCCGATGCTCAAGTGCGGATTTCACTAATAGTGCTTCCTTTGCCATCACAGTCCTCCTGTGCCTAACCCAAACTTGTCTGCAAAACATGTTTTTCAGTCTCAGCTTCCACCAACTGCTACTCAAATGATACTGTCTCCCTAGCCAATTTGTCCTCGATAGCCACCCGTGCTGCTCTCCTGGCATCCAACTCCTGGGTACGCTGAACTAAGTCTCACACAACTATTGCCTCCAACTTGGTGGTCAGCTCCTCCCGAGCCCTCTGTGCATCCACCAAGGCAACCTCACGTCCAGCCGAGACATACTCCGAGTTCCTCAAAGCATACCTATCCTGCCTGGAGGTGGCCACAATCCACTGGCACAAATGCTAGGAGACACCTCAAATCCTCCATCACACTCCCCAAAGGCCAAAAACTGAACTGAATAACTCCCTAGTGTTATACAACTGCGCGGACCTGCAATGCCTTCCCTCAAACTCTGTTTGTTCCCAACCTCCAAATCCGTCTCCCTCTATGGCTTATGGCTTCCCCGCCAATGCTTAGCTGCAGGCTTCTTTCTCATAGTACGGACAACCACAACACTTCCCATGGTATTTTGTAGCTCAAAAATAAACTGGGGGTCTGGGGGCACCCCCAGCGGGGTTGAGGGGCAGCGCCCTAGGTGCGCTCCCTGTCGCAATACAGGGCGGGGTCGAGGGGCAGCGCCCCCACCGCCAACACCAATTTACAACCTTCAAAACCCCACGAAAGTCCATGGCACGCATCATTTCTGTGATATTTTATGATGTCAAAACCCTTCTTCTACACTCCAATATTTTCAGTGTCTAGGCTCTAGATGTCATCGAATCATTTTTCAATCCGTCGTCATCGTTTTTTGTTTTTTAGGCACTGAAATGTCCCCAATGGCACCCCGGCCATACAACCTCCCTATACGGTCAACAACAGCACTGGCACCTCCAATTGTGCGGCCACCTTCCCAATTATGCAGCCACCTTCCCGTGCAGCCTACACCCCTCCACCGTACGGCGGACCATGACGACGGAGCGGCTGCGCTTTGTGTGCGGCTATGCAGGGGTTTATGTTGGGTGTGCGATTGATTCATGTCGCGGCAACAACCTTCGGTGGCTCCCACCGCACGGTGCGACCGCCAAACGATGGTGCCACCGTCGGTGGTGCCACCGCACGGTGGTGTCACCGTCCACTGCACGGTGGTGTCACCTTGGTCCCACCGTACGGTGGCCATTTTCCCTTTTTTTTTCTTTTTTCTTTTTTACCATACGGTCGTTGTCGTACGACCGTGCGATTTTTTTCAAACTTTTTTTTTAAATAAATTTTTTATCGTACGGTCGCCTGTCGTACGTTTTTCTTTCTTTCTTCCAACCGTACGGTCATCTGTCGTACGGCCCCGTACGGTGGTGTTTTTTTTCACAATATTTTTTTTTTTAAGTTGTCTAGAGAGTCTTCGGCTCGAGTCCTCTGTCTCTGGGATCGCTCTTCATCCTTCTCGGTTTTCCTCGCCCAAAAGTCTCCTGTTGTGGTCCTGTGCCTCTTGAGTCGCCTGCCTGGCCTCTTGAGTCCCCCTCCATCCTCTCTGGTCCCCCTCTGGGCTCTCGAGTGTCCATCCGGCCTCTCAGGTCCCCTGCGCGCTTCACGTGGTAGGGTTTCAATTTGTACCCGTTGGTGGCAAGTCTATTTTCAATGGCCATCGGAAGACCTTGAACCACAAATTCTACAGGGACCACGGTCTCCTTCCCGTACATAAGAAGAAGGATAATAAAGATTTTGAAGACTGCGGTCTTCCATACAGGGTTCCAATCGTGGCCAACACTCTTCGGATTATCTACGTCGCTAGGGTTTGGGGCATCTCCCTTCCAATATTCTTTGTATTCCGGTAGGTACACCTCTGTTGGTTGCTCTGGTTCCTCTACTTCAAGCCTGTAGCTTTGGAACATTTCATAATCCTCCATTTGCCAGTGGAAGAGCCCGTTAAGTGAGCATACCTCCTCTTCAGAACATCCCTCCAATTCGAGCACCCCTTCACTGTTCGGCTCCATTGCGTTCTTGCCCTTGCTTTCATTGGGACCCCCTTCCCCTTTATTAGAGTCCTCTGAGTCCGAGTCTGAAGAGGCGAGCTCTTCGCTGACATCTTGGGTATGTAGGTCAATGGTATATTTCCGCCCTCCCTTCTCCATGTAAAGTGTATTTTTCTTCCAGTTGTGGTTTACCCTCGCATTGATCAACCACGCTCTCCCCAGGATGGCGTCATAGCCTTTCTTCTTCGAGGGAATAACCACGAAATCTAACAAGAATGGTTGCATACCAATTGTCACTTGTTGGGCCATCAACAGGCCAAGTGGCTTAATGCCGTGTTGGTCCGCTCCCACCAGGTTGAATGTGGGTGGCCACAGGGTGGGCTTCCCCAGTCGCTTCCATGTTTTTTCTGGTAGTACATTCACCCCAGATCCACCATCCACAATGGTGTCCTTCAGAATAGTCCCACGGATACCCATTTCTACCACAGCTGGGTGTCTACCACTGCTCAAGGCTAGTAACATCGGGTCAGTCGAAAGGCTGACAAAAACCTCCACCTGTGGTGTACTCTTCAAAGCGGTGGTGGGAACCCCTACTTGTGGTGCACTCGACGATGCGGTGGCGGGAACCCGTACCTGTGGTGCACTCGACGATGCGGTGGCAGGAACCCCTACCTGTGGTGTACTCGATAATGCGGTGCTTTACACATTGGTGAGGATGGCAGTCCTTAATTGTGGCATAGAGTCTAGAAGGTCTTTTACCTTTATCGGCACCTCCATCTGCAAGATTTGCCCAATGATGTTATTTTCCACTTCCGTACAGGATGATGTGCTCGCCACCTCGTTGTCCCGTCGTTCGGTCGTCATCTCACATTCAATATTGGCCTTTGCCTCCCGTAATCTCTCCTTCTCCGTACAGGGGTCGAGATAAGTGGCTTTTTTCGTCTGGGCACGGGTGATCGCCAGTACTTCTTTCTCACCAGTCTTCTCAGCCTTCTCAATGTTGAGGAGATTAACCCCTGCCTGCGGGCAATTTGCGTCCTCATGGTCGCCTGGCCCACACCAACGACAGAGGTGCTGAGGGGTGGCTTCCTTCGTGCAATCACGGGCGAAGTGCCCCCACTGATTACAGGCCCTACATTGGATAATTGGCCGGCTCTTGGCATCATACTGGATAAGGCTTCCGTTATTGTTATTGTTGCTATTCCTTCCGCCGCCGCGTCTGTTGTCCCGGTATCCTCCAGATGATGTCGTTGTGTTAGTATGTTGGCCGGTACCCGCTGGTGCGGATGTTGTGGCCTGCTCCGTGAACAACACCTGGTTCGTGCTTCAGGTTTTCATATTGTATGGGCACTCCTTGGTGGAGTGTCCCATCATTTGGCAAATCTCACAGAATGCCTTCTTCGGGCAAGTCCCCTTTGTGTGTCCGACACTCCTGCAGTCTGTACACCACACTTCAATTTCTTCCGTCTTACTTGTACTCCCTTTCATGGCCTTGAATTCTCTCAGCATTCATTCCATGTCCTTCTGGAGCGCGTGTACCCGTTTGCCAGCCTCGTCGTCGCTACTGCTTTCCTGTGAAGAGTCATCGTCCTCGGATGAGGATTTATTACTTTTCTTCTTCTTTGATGTTTTGTGTTCGCTCTCCAGGTGCATCACCCTATTATAAGCGTCGTCATATGACGTCGGGGGTACAATTTTCATCTTCCTCCGTAGGGAGGATTTCAACCCTTCAACGAACCATCGTTTCTTCAATCCATCTGCGGGTTGGCTTTCCATTTTACCCAAGAGTTCTTTCAGCCTCCGACTGTATGCCCGTACTGTCTCCCTGGTACCTTGTTTGGTACTGTATATCTCCGTTACAATTTCATTGTCATCACGGAGCAACCGAAACTCCCCCGTGAATTCCTTTTGTAGATTGGCCCACGTGGCCACTTTTTGCTTGTCCACATCGGAGTACCAATCTATGGCAACTCCTCGTAACGTGGCTGGGAACTGTTGTACCCAGTCATCCTAGTCTATTACTCCGTTGGCAGACCAAATGGTTTCACATGTACGACAGTGCCGTAAGGGGTCTTCCTTGCCCTCCCCTGTGAACTTTGGCAATTTTTGTTTACTTGCCATCCCTCCGCTGGGTCTCACTCCTCTAATTCCTTGTGTGCTTGTACCTGGTGATCCTCCGCCTCTTGCAACTGAACCTCCACTCGTGGGTCCTCCAGAAAAAGTTGCTGACACCGAACCAAACAAATTGCCTCCAGTACGGTACCCTTGTGCTCCCTCGGCACCTTCGGTCGTACCGTCACCTTTCGTTGTCTCCCTCCGGTTGTCCTCTGAAATGGACAAATTCTTTAGCAAGTCTCTGGTAGCGTCGATCAGGTTTAGACTTCGCCTTGTTTGTTCCACCAACTCTTCGCGGCTTCTTACCCTACGGTGGTATTCTGGCGAACTGTAGAGTTCTCCTTCGGCACCCTCCGTGACTCCTTCTGGTAGCCCTACAACAGTGTAGACAGTGTAGTTCTCTCCGTCTATCTCTTCCTCCGCAACCTCCGTGACACCTCCTGGGTTCCCTTCGGGCAACCCCTCGGCCGGTCATCCCTCGGCAAGCTGCCTTAGCCTACGCCTTCGTTCTATCTGTTGTCTGAGATTCAACGTGGTTTGTGCCACTTCCCATTCGTCACTCTGTATCTTTTTATTTTTGTCCTTATTTAGTCTATTGGGCATAAGTCACTTCCATACACAGCAAACACACGCCATGTACACAAAAAAACTTTTATTATTTTTATTTTTATTTTGCCTTTCGGCCACAATTTATATCAGCAGTGTGTCGGGATTATTACAAGGTTCAATTTCCTCCTAGCCTGGCGCCATCTCGCTCCGTTTCCCGTCGGCTATTCTCTTCATAGCGTTGCAAGATTTGTTGTCATCGCTCTTCCTGGGCAATCTCCTCCAGGCGGGCCTGTTGTGCCAGCGATGCCTATGCAAGCAACCGGGGGAGGTGGTTCATCAACCGGTTTACTGTCGGGCTAACCTCCAGCGCCGTCCACATGGCACTTGGTGGGATTTTTGCCTCCGCTGCTTCTCGTCGAATGTATGTCTGAATGGCTACTTGGAGCAAAATTAAAAATTCTCGCGTTGCCGTGTCTTCTCCTGTATAAAAAACTGTCTGCGCGTCATCGACCTCCGGGTTTACTTCACCAACGGGGAGGCCCATTGTGTCTGTGCGCCATCCGTGTCTTCCGTTCCCGAGTACGTCTAGGCAGCGGCGCCAAATGTTTGCCCTCTCGGGTAAACGGTTAAATGCAGAAAGTAAATGCACAGAACATAATGGAAATACATTAAATAACCAATCTCTATATTAATTCAACAGTCCATGTACATCAAGTGCTTATAACATTATATCTGACACGACTAACATGATCCTTTCTAAGAAAAGGTACACAATATATAATACCCGAAGGGGTGCGACACAACCGTCGCGACTCCAACTACCTACCCGTCGGCCAACTAACTGACCGCCGTAACTCATTATTACCGACGACAACATAAACATAATATAACAACATAACATAATGATTATTCCCATCAACAAAATGTACTTTAGGGCCCTTAAATGGTCGCCTAAGGCTATGAGTGATGAAATTTTAGCCCTCTCTTGCTCTAGGTGGATTGTTAAAAAAAAACCTTCCACCTCTGTTGTGGAATTTTATTCCCAAAATGTTAGACTCCATTGGGAAAGTACTCAAAGTGGATAACACCCACTCCTTGGCTCCCCACATGGATGCTAGGGTCCTAATATCTATCAAACCCAACAAAGACCTACCTAGATTTGTCGAAATTAATATTGATGAGGATCTCATGGTTTGTGTTATTAAAATTTTAGGTGATATTAATGCTTGTTTCCTGTGTAAAAGAGAAGGGCACATTCGAAGAAATAGCCCTGTTCTCACAAAACATAAGCCCACTATCAGCTCTAAGGGTAATTTTGGAAACCTCGTGCATCCCATTGGTGAACCTTGCACCCCTCTTCAGTCTCTACCTAAGCTTGCAAAGGGTTCTTAGGGTCCTGTTTTGGAATGACTTAATGTTCTTAAAGATACAATGAAGGGTGTGGTTAACGCTTTGCCTGCTAATCTTATCATACTTGAAGAGGCTACTAAGTTTTGAAAGTTTGATGTTGACCCCCTCCCTCATTCGGCCATTGTTGTGTCACTTTCTCAAATTAGGGATCCTAAGGAGGATAAATCTGACTAGATCATGCATCTAAGAAATCACAAGGTCAGGAGGAAGAATGCTCATAGCTTTCCCTTGATAAGCTTAAGAGCTCTAGGGTTTCCATGATGGAGGTGACCCACTATTCTGATGAGCACCCCCAGGTTGTTCATTCCTTTGTCCCAATGGATGATGATTCTCACATTATGTTTTTTGTGGCTAGTTTGGTTAAGGAAAAGAATAGCTCTCTCGTCAAGTCTATTGCTAGGGGTATTGAGGAAAGGGGATGCTCTAGTATTGATTTGAGCGAAGTTGCTAGCTTGGATACCCCCACAAGGTGTTTGGACTCCATGGAACTGTCTAACAATTTAAACATTCTTGTAGAGCTTCATTTTGAGGAGCTCCAAGATAGCGAGGTTAACAGGATTACCCACTTCTGTGATGGTACTCAGACTACCTCTTCCCCTCAAATTGATGTTAGCACTTCTCCAATCAATGATAATTGTAGACACCTAAAAGTTGCACAATGAATGAAGTGAATTTTATTCATTTAATAATTATTAATTCTTCCAATTAATTAAATTGAGATTTAACTAATATCCCTATTCTTCTAATTAGCCTATTAATCAAATTAAAGATTTGATTAAATTCATTTCCTCTAGCCTAACCTTTTAATTAAACTAAGGTTTGATTAAGTACCCTTAGCCATTTAATTGAATAAATCTTATTTATTTAATTAAAATCCCCTTTTCCCTTTTTTTTATTAAATTCACATTTAATTAAAATCCCTTTTGCATTTAAATAGATCAAAATTTATTTAAAAATCCTCCCACTTACAAAATCCTACAAATGCAAGTTGCATCCCCTTTTTGGCTAAATTAAATCATTTTAATTTACCAAAATCACCTATTTTCCCTCACCCACTTGCAAAATACTACATTCCCCTAATCATTCTTCTAGAAGCCTTCTAATCCTATCCTAATCATGTCTAATCTCCTCATCATGCCCTTTCCCTAAATTTGGGGGAGTCACTTCTCCAAATTTGGAAGAAAGTCTTCAAAATACATTTAATACTTTATCTATTTCAACAAGTTAACTTGTTGAGTCTTCCAAACATGTAAGGCTCTTACATAAACCACTAGTGGTTTTCCTCTTTTGGAAAGTTAGAGTCCAAAGTCTTCAAAAGGCATTTAATGCCTCTTACAAACCCACACCCCTTAGCCATGATGGTTGTCCCTTTAACCATTTTCTCATGTTGCACAAGAGTTTACCTCTTGGGCAATAACATACCTCTCTAGTTAATGCATTATCCATGATGTCACTCCTTGAGGTTATCCCTAATTGCTTTCTTAGCATCTAATGATTGTTTAGCATCCCCTCAAGCCCTCTTAAGGTGACATTTGTAAACTTGGGATTGGATTGAGTCTCTCCCATGGATTGATAACTTTCAATCCTAGCCCTTGTTGAGATTACTCAATCTCAACCATCCATTTCTCTATTTTCCCTATAAATAGAGCTCATTCCTTTCAATTAATCAAGTCTTTTGTGCATCAAAATTATAGTCACATTGCAGGTTAAGGAGACCTCTTTGTTATCACCAAGCATCAACATCATCCTCAAGCATCCATAGCACATAGTTTAGCTTCATTTAGTTGCATTTTAATCTTCCATCCTAACTTAATTTCACTTCTTTTATAAGTTTTTCATTTTCATCTTAGTTTAATTAACTCACATAGCATACTTAGCTTTCAATTTGGAATATACATTGCCTCTTAATCACCTAGCTTGCATCCTTCACCCTCATCTTCATCTCTTAGCTCTCACTAGAATCCTAGTTGCATCCATTTTAAGTCTAGTAGCATTTTTCATATAACTTGTTCTCTAGGTTGTCATCTTGAGGATCAAGTGCTCTTCCAAGTGAGGCCCACCTTGAATTTTAGAGATCTTTAAGGATAGGGGACGATGAGGCGATTTTAGAGTTTTTAATCTATTCATGTGTTTTGATTTCTAACATCTAATGCAATGCTTCATTGACCTGTTTGAAGTGTTTTCCCTCTCGCAGGTGGAAGACCACATTTATAGCATACATTAATTGGCGCCCATCGTGGGGCTCACGTCCCTGAATTTAATATTTTTGCAATTTTTTGTGTTGTGAGAAATTGCAAGTTCCGCTTCAGCGCAAAATCTCGTACGAGATTTTGTTAGTTATATTGCAATTCTATTTATTTTTTCATATGGAAAGCTTATTCTTGTTGTACAAATTCTACTAGTTATTGTGTGATTCTGTTTACTTTGTCATATGGGCAAGTAAGAATTATCGTATGGTCTATTAGGAAAGCTCATACAAGTTTTTGTTTACTCGTATGAAAAACAGAGAGGCTTTTTTAGGAGTTTTATTATATGAATTTGTTGATGGCTTAGATGGATGGATGTAAAGATATGATATGAACCAAGGCTTGAAATTAGGCTTGTGGAAGCCCACCAAGAGATTTTATATTTCCCTAGATTTTTCTTCTTGCAAGTTTTAATAATTTGATGCAGGTTTGAAGGAGTTAAATTAGGATTTGATTTTAGTTTTCCTAACTTTTTTTTTCCTAAAGTTGGTTAAAATTGAACTCATTTTATTTTCAAGGTAAAAGGAACCTCACAATCTTCAATTGGTGCTCTAAAAAGAACCACATCTTTTAATTTGGGAAATTAAAAAAGAACCACACTTGCAAGGGTAAAATTTATAACAAACTTCAAACATTTCTTTTGCAAGTTAAAGTTCACATTTCAATTTGGGTTCTAAAAAGAACAAGACAAACTTTCTACTTTCTTGCAAAGGTTAATATTAACAATCAACATTTACTTGCAAGATTAAAAAGAACAATCAACTTATCCATTTCTTACAAAGTGATTTACTTTCAAGCAACGTGCTTTCATTTCGTTGACCATGATTTATATTCCTAGTTAGAAATCAAATTGCTATGTGGGACTAAATAACACCATGCTTGGTTGGAGCAACATCTCCAATTAGGATTTAGCAAATCATTGCTTTGGAAAGATAAAAAGAGCAATGTTTGCCTTGTCTCGAAAGTGGTAGGTATATGCTCTCCCCTTAATTGGGTGACCAAAAAGCCAAACCCACTCTTTTTCATGCTCTCTTTACCTTCAAGCATTTTACAACCTTTAGAGGGCTTGTCTTCCCAAACACCTTGAGGGGGCTAGTGAGAAGAGAACGACCCAAGTGAGTATGGCTAAAGCCAAGTATTCTAACTCACTATAATCAAATTGCCTTTTGAGATGAAAATCTTGGGGGACGAAGCATATTTGAGTTATCTCATATCAAGCACTTTGTAGAGCCTTAAGGTCTCAATCACGTTTGTGTGACTACATCTTGTTTGGTACTTTGTTGGG
Source organism: Cryptomeria japonica (assembly GCF_030272615.1). Taxonomy (NCBI): domain Eukaryota; kingdom Viridiplantae; phylum Streptophyta; class Pinopsida; order Cupressales; family Cupressaceae; genus Cryptomeria; species Cryptomeria japonica. The sequence continues at coordinate 242,061,686 of NC_081409.1, read as the reverse complement.
CTATAGGCCTCAATCGCGCTTGCACGACTTCAAAGGGTATCTTCGAAGAGAAGCCTTTACTAAAAGGCATAGCGATAGAGACTTTGAGTCGAGTTAGTTGCCAAACATTGGCAATATCATAGGGCAAGGGTGGGGAAGAATATGCCTCCAAGATTACTCACCATATATCTCCCAAGATAACTACCCAATTGTGAAGCAATTCACTTTGGGTTAATTTCTGGAAAAAGGCAAAAAAACGGGTGCCCTTTAGGGGGTGACAAGGTTGTTTGAGCTGACGGAGTATCGAGACTAAGTGGGCTATGATATTGTCAATGACCTTTGAATAAAGAGTCTATCTTATGTGTATTTATTGTGATCCAAACCAGTGAAAAGAACGGGAATTTGAACACATCCTCAAAAGAACATACACTCAATGTTTAGCATTAGTATGACCATTGTTTTCATGTGTGCTATGCGTTCTTGTAATATTTGCTAAAATATCTTGCAAAAACATCCAAAATCAAACTCAAAAATCAGTTCAAAACACAAGGAAAAGTCATAGGTGAGAGAAAATTTTGAATCCAACCAAGCACCATTGGAGGTGGTTATCAACATTTCAACTATCTTTAGGTAATATTTTCATCCAATCAACATAGAGGAGTATCAAAACCAAGTGATCAAGATTTTATCATCCAACTATCTCAACAATAATACCTAGCTAGGTATTCAAGTTAGTCAAATCAAGTTTCCATATCGGAAAACTTTATCCATATCATTAGATGCACTCTGTCATAGGGGCCTATCAAACAAAACCTTTATTCGACTTAGTAAGCTTGAGTATTTGAAACAAAGTATCCATATCAACCATCAACATCAAAGAACTTTGATCATTTGTATGACCACTTCTCATATTTTGAGAAGAAGTCTTTGTCAAAAGACTACGTTGAAGAAGAGACAACCTAGTCCTAGGGTACTTATCAAGAGGAGAAAGTTTCTCTACATCAACCTTCAACTCTTTGCATCACATCACATTTTCTTGCATCATATGTGATTGTACCTTCAAGGAAAATCTAACGAGTTTGACAAGGAACCTTTGAGAAGTAGAGCTTACATTCGGAAAGCAACATTCAATCAACGCCTTAACAATGGAGGAAAGATCAATCTCGCCTTATTTCCAAGAAATTGCATCACTTACAATGAGGCTCGGCTTGAGCCACCAACTCCACCAAGAACCCCGTTAGAAGAGGATAAATTCACTACTATAGAAATCTATTGATGCCTGATGTCACTCGATCTCAGAAAAATAAAGGAAAGGATCCACAACCAGAATCAAGTACGAGTCAAATGGAGTCCAATCCTTTTAATACGAGTATGGAAGAAGAAGAGATCACTGAGGAGCTTGTCCAACAATGTCAAGAGAATGTCATTTTTCAAAAACTCATGGAAAGGCTTATAGACACAGATAAACAAAAATATATCCTCATTGTAACTACTAAAGAAGTCAAGATTCTTGAAGATTTTGACATAGGAAATTTAAGGAATACTGATGAAATAATCTCATGAACAAGGGTAGGGACCTACACATATAATACTCAAAATCAAGAGAATTTGAGAGGAGAGGACACACATGACCAAGACAACACCCACAACTGAGATGATACTCATAATTATGACAATGTTAGTGAACAAGGAGATGCCCGTCATTGAAGGTCCAATGAAGAAAATGTTCCCTTAGCGAACATTATGCAACAACTTCAAGCACTCCAACGACAAATGCAAGATATGCAACAAGGGTCTACGATGAGGTATTATTTGGAAGACATTTGTCCTTACCTTTTTGATAGGAGGCTAAACACGATACCTTTCCTACCAAATTCAAATATACCATGATGGAGACATATGGTCTCAAGGTACCCACGAGATTTACCTGAAAAAGGAAAAGATGGAAATCTTCATAGACAATTTGAATGATGAAATGAGTTATCAACTCAAACTACAATGTCTACCTACTTTTGTAAAACTGATCAAGAATGGCATCCAAGTAGAGGAAGCCTCCATCAAGAAAGGGAGCTTGAAATTCTCCAAGGAAGGTGTTAGTTCATCAAGCATTAACACCTATAGCAATTAATATAATAACAACCTAGACAAGTCTAAATTTTGGACTAGAAACAAAAATGTTGTTAATGATGGTGTAGTCGATGCCAACAATGTAAATTCTAAGAAACCAGTGCTGACTTTATCAGGTAACACTCCATCCAACAATGATCAAAGAAGTGTCAATCAAGGCACCAACAACTATCAATGCACTCCCAACCAAGGAAACAACAACAACCAAGGAAACAATAACTATTGAGGGAATAACAATAACAATCAGGGGAACAACAACAACCAGGGGGTAACGCTAACACTCCACCTACCCTATATTGAATAACATATACACCATTGGGACAAACCCTGAAATCTGCATTTTGAGAACTATTGGCAAATAAGGTTATCACATTTCCAGTCCTAAGCAACTTTGAACCCCAAGTCAAACCACCATGGTGGAATGACTCGCATTATTGTGATTATCATCGAAACAAGGGGCATAGAACAAACAATTGCATGAGGTTGAAAAACCTAGTTCAAGATATGATAGATAAGGGAGACACAATGACCGATGGTCATAAAACCAATGGTGACCATGAGGCTTTCAAAAATCCTCTTCCTAATTACGACAAGGGAGGAGCATCAAGGTCAAACAACAACAAAGGAGCCCGCATCAATCACATATACAAAAACATCATAAATCACATATCGACATGTGACAATCAATTAAATGTCATAAAGATCAAAGATAAACAAGAGCATGCACCAATAAACATGACAACGAGGGCTCAGAAATATGTCTTGAAGGGGAATACATCTAAAGAAACAACTATCCCCAAGACTCAATATAACTTGGTCGATCAACTACAAGGGACACCCGCTTAGATATCAATACTAGAGTTGCTCAAACTTTCACCAAAAAATAAGGATATCTTGGAGCAAGCTCTTGTAGAAACAACAGTTCCAAACGATCTGGATATCAATTGGTTCCAAGCCATGGTGGCACATAAGACAGTTCCACATAACATCCTTTTCAGAACATGATGACGTCTTCTTGAGTCATCCGCACAACACCTCACTCCATATCAAAGTCCTAGTCTACAAACATCGGGTGAAAAGAGTGCTAATAGATGGAGGAGTTGGTCTCAATATATGTATCTTAAATCTTATCTGTGCATTGGGCTTCTCCGAGCAAGCTATTGACCCTAAAAAGAAGATCACTATCAAATCTTATGATGATGAAGAAAGGTCATCTGAAGGAACAATGGTACTACCCATTCAGGTAGGACCTGTGCAAAGAGACACATTGTGCCAAGTCTTGGATATAGACTTGACATACAACATACTATTGGGTCGTCCTTGGATCCATGAAATGTCTCAAATTCGCCTACAACGGATAAGATATTTCAATATCAGCAGACACTAATCCCTTTCAGTACAACAACTCTATGGGGGAAACACAAGGACAACCTTCCACATCAAAACATCAAGAAGCATAACCCATCAAGAAGTTTGATGGTAAATTTATCCAAATTGGCACACTTGCAGAAGAATCAAAAGACAAGGACATCCTTAGCTGGCTATACAAGGATGAGGAAGAAATAAGAGTTGCTACCCTAAAAGTGGTCGTTCCCACATAACAGTAGGGAAATGGGATCAGAATCATGCAAAGAATAGGATACAAAGGGAAAGGACCTATTGGAAAGCATCAAGAGGGCATCCTAGAATCCATACAACCCCATTCACAACTTGCAAAAGACAAATCAGGACTTGGGTATGGCCAGCATGTTCAACTTGTGCAAAAGCAAGATCACCATCAAAAACCCCAATGGAGAGAAAAGATAACACATAACGATGACTCATGGAAAGAGGTGCTACACCAAGCAGTGAAAAAGACAAGAAAAGAACAAGAACATGAAGAAAATGAGAAGCGACAAGAACTCGCTATCCAAAGAGAGGAGGCTTCTTATAAAAAAGTACATCATGTACAAGACCCTGATCAAACCGAATGCGAGCCACGACTTGAGGAGATTGCTACTCAAAGAAGGGAAACTGTGTATGAAAAAACCAAAGAGTACAAACAAGTACATATCATGAATCAGAACAAGCTACCCAACTGGTATCACTTATCAGTGAGCTCTTTTCGCCATACAACATTCTTGTCTGGTTCAATGGGGTAACCTTGGACAATGATTCTGAAACAAATTCCAATGAGTATGAATGGGACACTTATTCTGATATTACTGATGATATTGAGGTGGATACAATCCACACATACACACCCATTTCTTATGAGGGACAAGGCTCGAGCTCTAGATCATTTGAATTCGACCCACAACATATCTATGAGGCTAGTGAGAATGAACAACTTTAATACGAAAGAGGAAATATTGATTAGAGTACTATCGAAAACCTTGAGACTGTTATAGACCTCACCCATGCTACAGACAACTATGACAATATCTCTACCATGCATCTTACAATGATAGATCTTAACCCGCCAAATGATTCCCTACCTCTCATATATCTCGGCCTTATAGACTGGGAAGAACCTGAACACAATGATATACCAATATTCCAAAATGATGAGGCTATTGTTCAATACCTCTACTCCATCAACCTTGAAACATGCTCCACCAGTGAACCACATAATGATATATGCAATCAGGGGAGTGCCAAGTCTCTCAGTCGCAAAATGAGCAAAATAAAAAATCGTTCTAATGGTGAAAACCATCTAATGGCAGTATTAGATCACAAAAAAGTAAAAACAAAGGACGCATCTGATGGTGAAAACCTCTTTGAGGCACCTAAAGATGAGAGACTTGACACTCTTCCTGAACATTACCAGGAGAGATAACCCATCTTGATTGAGCCAACTCAATCAATAAATATTAGCACTAAAGCAACAACAAGAACCATACATCTGGCAGAATCACTAACGGAAAAAGAAAAACCTGACTGTCAAATTCTTCAAGGAGAAGCAAATCAACTTTACTTGGACTTATGCAGACATGCCAGGGATAGATCCAAATCTCATCATGCATCACTTGTCCATCGCTCTAGGAGCTAAACCTATCAAACAAAAATTAAGGAAGATGAACCCACATGTAGCCATATTAGTCAAAGCAGAGCTGAAGAAGTTACTTGATGTAGGATTCATCCGACCCATTGATTATGCATAATGGATTTCTAACATTGTGCCAGTCTCTAAACCAGATAAAAGTATTAGGATTTGTACAAACTTCAGAGATCTCAACAAGGCTTGTCCAAAGGATGACTTTCCTTTACCAAGCATTGACACCATTGTTGATCTAATGGCAGGGCACGCAATGCTATCCCTCATGGATGGTTTTTCTGGATACAACCAAATCAAGATAGCTTTTGAAGATCAGGGTAAAACTATATTCACATGTCCATGGGGTACATACTGCTGGAGCGTCATGCCTTTTGGCTTGAAAAATGCTAGTGCAACCTATCAGAGAGCGATGACAACTATCTTCCACAACATGATGCATGATTTTATGGAGGATTATGTGGATGACTTGCTAGCCAAATAATTCACAATGGCAGAAGACCTGGACATCTTGGATAAAATCTTTCAAATACTAGAGCAATTCAATGTCATATTGAATCCTAAAAAGTGTATTTTTGGGGTCACATATGGAAAACTCTTAGGCTACATTGTATCAGAAAAAGGCATCGAGGTGGACCCCGCAAAGGTTCAAGCTATCATGGAAATGCCACCTCCCAGGAACATTAGTCATCTAAAATCTCTTCAAGGTAGGCTATAATCTATCAGAAGGTTCATCGCTCAATTAGCGGACAAATGTCTCCCATTCAACCATTTACTTCATAAAAATGTACCTTTCAAATGGGAGGACAAGTGTACAGAATCATTCCATCAGCTAAAGCAATATCTCATGAATCCACCTGATTTAGTACCACCAATAGCGGGAACGCCACTCATCCTCTACATATTAGAAACATAAGTGTCATTGGGGGCATTACTAGCACAAGAGGACTCAACAGGAAAGGAAAGAGCCATCTATTATATTAGCAAGATGTTGAATGGCTATGAAATCAATTACACTTTCATCGAAAAATCTTGCTTAGCTGTAGTGTTCATTTCCCAAAAGCTATGACACTATATGCTAGCTCACACTATCAAGCTAGTGGCAAAGATCAACCCTCTAAAATATCTACTCAGCAAAGCCGCTCTCACAAGGAGGTTAGAAAAATGGGTCATGATCCTAAGCGAGTTCGACATTAAGTACATAGAACGGAGGGCTATCAAAGGACAAGAAATAGCAGATCAATTGGAAGAAGCACCTTTACCAAACTAACACCCACTATAGGTGGAATTTCTAGATACAAATGTGCTCATTGTTGCACCAAATCAATGGACCCTATACTTTGATGGATCTTATACACATCATGGATCAGGCGTCGACATCTTGTTCGTCACTCCAAAAGTACACACAATTCCGAGATCCTACAGATTGATATTCCCATGCACCAATAATATCGCTGAGTATGAAGCTCTAGTGACAGGTATCAAAGTAGTCGTGGAATGGAAAATCACATAATTGAATGTAAATGGGGACTCTCAATTAGTTATCAATCAGATCAATGATGATTATCAGATGAAAGATGATAAGTTGATGTCGTACAAATGCATGGTGGAGGATTTCAAAAAATACTTTATACACATCACATTTGAATAGATTTCAAGGCTAAACAATAGAGCTAGTGACACAATAGCCACTATTGCCTCACTTCTACAAATTCCAGACCAATGGAATCGCTATGAATTCCTAGTGGAGCAATTGTTTTCCCCTGCCTATGACAATGCAGAATCCCAAGTCATATGTTCCCTTAACAATTTTGATTCACCCCTATACGGGAAAATGTATGCCTACCTCAAAGACAATACCCTCCCACCAGACCTATCTTGTAACCAAAAATGAAGCTTTATCCGACAAGCAACCTGCTATACCTTAACTGCTGATATGCTTTATCATCGAGGTCTTGATGGTACTCTTCTTCGATGCCTCGATCATAACGAATCTAAATCCGCCTTACATGAGCTTCATGAAGGTATTTGTGGTACGCATTCAAGTGGTCCTACTCTTGCCAGGTAACTACTAAGGATGGGATATTACTGGCCTACAATGGAGAAAGAGTCCTATCAGTTTGCTCAGAAATGCCCTAAGTGCCAAATTCATGGTAACCTCATACATGCACCAACACAAGAGTTGCAACCATTCACTACATCTTGGCCTTTCTGTCAATGGGGACTCGACCTAGTGGGAAAGATTCATCGTTCCTCGCCGAATGGACACAAGTTCATCATCATGGCCATCAAGTACTTCACCAAATGGATTGAGGCAGTTCCATTAACTATAGTGACCGACAAACAAATAGCTTCCTTCATTGTAAATTACCTCATATGTTGGTACGACATCCCTAGTTCCATTATCACAGATAATGGAAGACCTTTCAAAAATAAAGATGTACAAGATCTTTGTGAGCGATTCCATATCCAACATCATTTTTCAACAGCTTATTATCCACAAGGGAATGGCCAAGCAGAGGCCTCGAACAAGACAATCTTGAAAATGCTCAAAAAGATAGTGAATGATGCTGGTAAAGACTGGCATGTCCAGCTTAATCCTGCACTTTGGGTCTAAAAAACGAGTATCCGCACACTTACAGGAGCTACACCATACTCATTGGTGTATGGATCAAAAGTTATCCTACCTATTGAGGTAGAGATTCCATCACTCCAGGTGTCATTAAAAGGCCTCATTCCAGATGAGGAATATCGAGTCAACAGGTTGCAAGAACTCGAGCTGCTAGATGAACATTACCAACATGCCTTTGATCATCTCAAGGCATATCAAAAAATAATGTGTAGAAGCTACAATCACAAAGTCATCCAACGAGCATTCAAATTTGGTGACCTAGCCCTAAAGGAAAATCCCTGGAATCAACAAGATCAAGAAAAGAAAGGGAAATTTGATCCCAATTGGTTGGGATCCTTTGTTATCATATCAACTTATGGATCGGGTGCATGTCAATTATCAACTTCAGAAGGGGACGTGCTTGATGATCCAACCAACAACATCCATTTGAAGAAATTCTACACTTGAGTCGTCCAATGCACGGATCAAGCAAAAAAGCAAAAAAATAAAATAAAAAGTAAAAAATCGTCACTAGGGTGAAAACCTGGCAAATAGGTGCCCTGTGGCACAAAAAAAATAAAAAACTCAGAAAAATACAAAAAAATGAAAAACAAATAAAAAAATGCAATAAAAACAAGTTGTGAAAACTTGGCAATAGGTGCCACTTATTCAATTCCTCTATCTATCAATACTTGTATCCAAACCATATGATATGAGCCCATAGCCATCACAAAACACTTATGCACGCATCATTATCTCGGACATACTTAACATAGTCATTGTCCTTGATTATCTGAATCAGTCATCTGACTCATATCCCATCATGGCTTGGTGATCAGTGTCAATATCTATATCGAGGTAGTATCAACAACAAGGGGCAAAATCCTGACCTCGTTGGGGGCATTTCACCTTGAGGGTTTTTGACATCAAACCAAACACATAGCAAGACAACAAGTATCAGGACAACCAACACATGACAACAATGATATAAGAGGCTAGACATCAAGGAATTGAACTGAACAAAAGATCTATTTGCAAGATGTTTTACTTGACAGGAATACATTCCAATAGCATGCATGCTTACTTATGGTTGTTATTTTTTGCTTATCATATCTCCTAAGTGACTCAAGGATTTCTCAACAACTAGAGAAGCAAGGAAGGAATGTGGTGTTTTATTTGTCTGCTATTTGGGAGTGAAGCCTTCTATTATGCAAATTTATCTTACAACATGATCGGGTAACATATCACTGAAGACATTTTGATTTTGTATAGGATAAAGCTTAACTCTTGTCTGTTTTATGCAAGAAACACTCAGGTCGTCTTGGTTCATTTATACCTTGACACTTGTTTCATCTTGCAATATCAAAATCCATGTAAGTTATACTCAGGTCGTTATGGTTCAATTATACCATAATGCTTGTATCAACTTTCAACAAATCAAGGACTGACGATGAAAACAAAGGAAGCACTGACACTTTGATCACAACAGATGGAAACATATAGGAACAAGAATGCATTAGTATCATTTTATTATCATTATCATCTTAATCTTGCATTAGGTTGCATATCATTTTAATATTACATTAGTATTATTACATTTTCATTGTTATCTTAATAACACATTAGGTTGCACATCATTATCATATTAATCTTGCATTAGGTTGCACATCATTATCATGTTAAAATTGCATATAGGTGCATTCACATTATTATTTTAAATTGCATTCGATTGCATTATAATTTTCACATCACATCATACATCTCATTTTCAAGATACATTTCATATCATCTTACATCATACATCTCATTTTCAAGATACATCTCATCATCATCATCTAGTCACATTCATCATTGCATCCCTTGCATGCATATCTATTGCATCATCATGGAATCTTTCTTTACTTTCATATCTTCATCATTCATCCAACTCTCATCTATCATGTCTTATATAGGATGTATCTTTTCTGAAACCAGACGTTTTGATAAAGTCTTATATAGGATATATCATTCCTAAAACCAGATGTTTTGATCATCTTTGTCTTATATAGGAGGTGTCATTCTTGAAACCATACTTAATCTCAATCTTATCAATTCTATCAATCCATTTCATATGATCCATTCTGTTATGTCTTGTACAGGATGTATCTTTCCTGAAACCAAACATTTTGATCAGGTCTTATACATGATATATCGTTCTTGAAACGAGACGTTTTGATCATCTTTGTCTTATACAGGAGGTGTCATTCCTGAAACCAGACTTAATCTCAAGTTGATCAATCTTATCAATTGAATCAATCTTATCAAACCCATGCATGTCATCAACTATCCACTCTTCTATCTTTCAAATAGCTTTCTTCTTCTTTCAAGAGATCATTCATACCTTTAGTGCACAAACGATCTCCCTAGGGGGCATTATCATATCAAATCTCCATACCAATTTCATATTAGTCTCATATCGACACCAACTTCATATCGAATTTCTGTATCAAATCAGTTCTTCATATCTGGGGCTTCATATCGATAAGGGGCATTATCATATCGAATCTCCATATCAGTCTCAAATAAGCTCCATATCAACCAATCAATTCCATATCAACATATCATATTGAAATGCTATCAGTCTCATATCAACTTCTATCGATAGAATCACATCAACGCTTCATATAAAAATCAACTTTTCATATCCAGGGAATCATATTGACAACTTTGGCGACAACATCATTTAAAAAAATTTGGTGACAAATTGAGCGTTTTTCTTTGAATCAACATGTGGTCACATGTTAGGCCTACTAATGGGCCTTTGAGGGCTTATCCTCCTAGGGTTGGTGTTAAAAGTCATGTGTGGATGCTGCCAGACAGGGGATGGATCAAGATCAACTTTGATGGGGCATCTAGGGGGAATCCCAGGATTTTCGATGCAGGGGTCATAGCTTGAGATGAGAAAGGTAGTATTTTAGCACTTGGAGCAAAGAGATTGGTGGATGGCACTAACAATGAAGCTAAGTGTCAGGCAGCAATTGAAGCAATTCTTATGGAAAAAAAACTGGAGGTGAGAAAACTACACCTTCAAGGGGACTCCTAACTAGTGGTGAATGGCATCACTAGGGGTAGGATGGAGGCCTAGCACCTGGATAAACATATTAGAAGAATAAATAACCTTTTGAATGGGTTCGAGGATTTTAAAGTATTGCATGTTTTAAGGGAAGCAAATGTTGAAGCTGATGTGCTCTCGAACGTAGGTGCAAATGTTTGCTTGGCTAAACATTTTAATTTCTTTGAAGACTTAAGGGATTTGGATCCCTTAGAATTTGTATGAAGGTTCTTTGAGTATGAAAAGGGAACCCGAGAAGTTATGATGAGCTATGCAGGAACCATTTTAGATATGCATGTTAAGGGGTGGGGATAGCTCACGTGGTTTGCATTCACTGTAATGGCAGCAAGTTGCGAAATGGCAGTGTAGGTGCAATGATGATGGTGAATGGAACTTTGGATTGCTGGCGATGTGTGGTGTGAGGTGGTGAGTGCGATGAAATAAATGGATGGGGTGGCAGTGAGTTGTGTCATTATGGTCCTCATTTTCTTTTTGGCACTGTGCAGAGGATTGCATTTTCTCTTGCAAGCGTTGTGTTTTGGCTATGTGATAGGGGAACGATGGAAGCAAATTTTTCACTGCTCACACTGGGCCAAATGCCTGCCTTTCGAGGCACAATTTCAAGCCATTGATTGAAGAATGTTTTTAGGGTGGACGAGGAAGAATTTTGGAGGGTTGTTCGCTTGATGTTTGGGGATGAATTCCTAGACACTGACTATCGCCTGCGAACAAACTTGGACGTATTGTCCCTGTTTGTGGCTCTGGCGCTAATGGTGGGAAGTTCAAGGGAGGAGGTGTTGCAAGTGGCATCTCTAGTGTTGAGACCAAAATGGTCATGTGGCTTGGCAGAGGTGGTGGAACATGCGGAGATTGGAGTGGGTTTGAGAATGGAGCAAGGGTTGTGGAGGCGCTTAGGTGGGCGAAATGATGTAGTGCAACCTCTGGTTGTGTGGTCGGCCTCTCACCTGGTTGAAACCTAGTTGGAGGATGCAAGGAAAGGGTGGTGGGAACTGTTGGACTTTGTGCGAAAGATGGGACTGACGGAGCGAGAGAAACTACGTGGCAAGAAGGCCCCGGTGAAGTCACAGGCTCTGATTGGTGAAGATGGGCGGTCATTGATGCATCACCAAATCCTGCAGAAGAGTGCGAAGATCATGGAATGTAGTGAGTTACAAGGAGGATGACTGAGAACCTCGACAAGTGTTGGGATGGCGCTGCTCAATGCAAGACCTAGTCAGGCCATCCCCAACTTCTCCAAGGAGGGGGCCCTTGGCTGGTTCCAGTAGGTTGGTTTCCTAAGTAGGCCGTCAGTTTTTTGGGTGGTTTTTCCCTGTTATATGGAATGTAACCTTAGTGGTAGGCATAGTTGGAGTGATTTCTGTCTCGGGTTTCATTTTGATTTTGTAGGGGCGAGACCCCATAGTCTTTAGATAGTGAAATGCTGCAGAGCAGCTGGAGGCATGTATTTTTCCTTTCAAGCAATATAAATCTAAAACCTGTTACCGATAAAAAAAAAACATGTGGTCACATGCTGACTCAAACAGGGGCATAATGTAGACACCTAAAATTTGCACAATGAATGAAGTGAATATTATTTATTTAATTATTCTTAATTCTTCCAATTAATTAAATTAAGATTTAATTAATATCCATATTCTTCTAATTATCCTATTAATCAAATTAAAGATTTGTTTAAATCCATTTCCTCTAGCCTAACCCATTAATTAAACTAAGGGTTGATTAGGTACCCTTAGCCATTTAATTGAATAAATTTTACTTATTTAATTAAAATCCCCTTTTCTCCTTTTTGATTAAATTCACATTTTATTAAAATCCCTTTTGCATTTAAATAAATCAAAATTTATTTAAAAATACCCCACTTGCAAAATCCTACAAATGCAAGTTGCATCCCCTTTTTGGCTAAATTAAATCATTTTAATTTACCAAAATTATGACTTGCAAAATACTACATTCCCCTAATCATTCTTCGAGAAGCCTTCTAATCCTATCCTAATCACGTCCTTTCCCTAAATTTGGGCAAGTCACTTCTCCAAATTTGGAAGAAAGTCTTCAAAATGCATTTAAGACTTTATTTATTTCAACAAGTTAACTTGTTGAGTCCCCCAAACATATAAGGCTCTTACATAAACCACTAGTGGTTTTCCTCTTTGGGCAAGTTAGCCTCCAAAGTCTTCAAAAGGCATTTAATGCCTCTTACAAACCCACACCCCTTAGCCATGATGGTTGTCCCTTTAACCATTTTCCCATGTTTCACAAGAGTTTACCTCTTGGATAATAGCATGCCTCCCTAGTTAATGGTACTATCCATGATGTCACTCCTTTAGGTTATCCCTGATTGCTTGCTTAGCATCTGATGCTTGTTTAGCATCCCCTCAAGCCCTCTCAAGGTGACATTTTTCAACCTGGGATTGGATCAAGTCTCTCTCATGGATTGATAAATTTCAATCCTAGCCCTTGTTGAGATTACTCAATCTCAACCATCCATTTCTCTATTTTCCTTATAAATAGAGCCCATTCCTTCTTCAATTAATCAAGTCTTTTGTGCATCAAAATTATAGTCACATTGTAGGTTAAGGATCTCTCTTTGTTATCACCAAGCATCAACACCATCCTTAAGCATCCATAGCACATAGTTTAGCTTCATTTAGTTGCATTTTAATCTTCTATCCTAGCTTAATTTCACTTCTTTTATAAGTTTTGCATTTTCATCTTAGTTTAATTAACTCACATAGCATACTTAGCTTTCAATTTGGAATATAATTTTCCTCTTAATCACCTAGCTTGCATCCTTCATCTTCATCTTCATCTCTTAGCACTCACTAGAATCCTAGTTGCATCCATTTCGATTCTAGTAGCATTTTTCATATAACTCGTTCTCTAGGTTGTCATCTTGAGGATCAAGTGCTCTTCCAAGTAAGGGTCATCTTGAATCTTAGATATATTTAGAGATAGGGGACAATGAGGTGATTTTAGAGTTTTTAATCTATTCATGTGTTTTGATTTCTAACATGTAATGCAATGCTTCATTGGTGTGTTTGAAGTGTTTTCCCTCTTGTAGGTGGAAGACCACATTTTTGGCATACAATAATCATAACATTAAACTTGACAGTGATACTTCCTTTTTTGATATTATTACTATGGACTCCCTTATTATGAATAAGGATTCTAATGAAGCCCATGACTTAGCCATAATACCTTATGAAAAATCTAGAATGAGCCTCTATGAGGAATTCACTAAAGCCCAACCTATTGATTTGGACTTGGAGTTTGGGTCTATGTCCGGTGATTTGAGCACTAAAGAGGAGCTCAAGATCAAGTCATGGATTCCAAAGCTGAAGATTATGAGATTTTGATTCCTATTGGGAATGGTCTCTTTACTAAGGTTAAAAGAAAGAGGGAAAGGCCTAAGCGTAAACAATCCGCCCTTCCTAAGAAGAAAGATAGTAAGAAAGAACTCCATAAGTGCTTCGATAGCTTTAAATTGCTTAATATTTATCATGGATTTGAACTACTTCTCCTGGAACATTAGGGGACCTGAATCCCTGGGCAAGAAACATGTGGTCAAGCGGTTTCTTAACCAGCATAAAAATATTCACATTATGTTTCTTCAAGAAGTAAGGGCCACTAGGTTCACTCTAGAAGTAAATCTTGGATACATATGGAAAGATGCACTACAATTCTTCAACAATCATGATAGAGGTAAAGGGGGTGCCATCATTATGATTGGAGGCAAGTGGGGTTCCAAAATCATGGATAGTGGCTCCTCCCCATGTAATAGAGTGGTGTGGATAATTCTGAACCTTTGTAATGCTAAGTCTGGAGTATATTCCATTTATGCCTCCAATGACTACAGAGAAATAATAGATCTTTGGAAATGGTTGGATAATCTCTCGAATATTCCCTAGCTTATTGGGGAAGACTTTAACATGGTTGAACATCCAGAGGATAAACTTGGAGGTATGAAACTAGAATGGAAATGTGGGGAGAAGCTCTATTGAGCTAGGATAAAAGATAAACTTTGATTGTTCAATCCCCTTGAAGGTATGAAGAAGGATTATAGATCAATATGGTATACATGGTGTAACTTTTAACAAGGGAGGAGGAAAATTTATTGTAGATTGGATAGGTTATATGCTAATAAATACCTTTTTTCTTTCAAACAAGAGGGAGACGAAACCATATTCAAAGTTTGTCACTTCACTCTCTTAGATCATCATCTAATCTTAGCTCAAATTATGGTGAACTTCAATATAGCCACTCAGCCTAAGAGGAGAGAGAATTTAATTCTTAACACTAAACTTATGAACAATCAAGATGTCAAAAATGCCATTTATATGATTAGACAAATCGATAAATGGGATTCTCATACCCCCTCTGCCATTGCCAAATGGAACAAAATGGTTAGGAGTTGGAAAGCACTGTGTTAAACGATTGGAAAGAAGAAAGTTAAATATGATAGACTAGAGAGAAAACTTGTGGATAACTTGATAGCTCAAGAGGCCCGGATTCAATATAACCCTAAAAATCTAGAATTGTCTCTCTCATTATATCGAACCAGAGATGTGCTAAGAGAATACAACACAAGAAGATACAGGGAATCAAGGTGAGGCTAGGGTTAATTGTTTACAAAAAGGAGATAAGGGCTCCAAATTCCTTTTTAATATGTTGAGACAAAAGGAATTCAAGAAAAGAATTGAGAGAGTCTGGGAGGAGGGTAAAGAACTGGTCGACAATGAAGACATCAAAACTTCCTTCCTGCAGTACTACTAGAAGCTATTCTCCTATGATAATAACTCCCCATCTAGCCTCTCTGCCAAAGACAAATGCAAAGCCCTTATTCCTACGAAGATTTCATCAAACGAGGCTAACTCTCTCAAAAAGTCAAATTGAGGAAATACATAAGGCTATATGTACCCTCAACAATGATAAGGCCCCGAGTCTTGATGGGCTGTCCATTGAGTTTTACAAAGAAGCTAAGGATTGGATTAGCATGGACCTTTTGCAGATTTATGAGGAAGCTCTAGATAGGGGTTCTTTAGGTGCTGAGATCAATAAGGGGGTTATAAAGCTACTCTCAAAAGAAGGGGACAAATCCCTTATTAAAAAATGGAGCCTCATTACTTCACTTAATGTTTCCTATAAGATTCTTGCAATTAGACTTGTGGATATCTTACAAGTTTTGTTATCAATACTCGAATGGGTTTCATTAAAGGGAGGTACATGATAGTATGCTGAAACTATAAGGATCTGGTCAACTACTGAGAGGGGGGGTGAATCAGTAGATAGAAAATTAACTAAACTTTCACCAAACAAACTTTCAACTCAGAAACAACTTGCTAAACTAACCGGTTTAGACATTGTATCAAAAACTACAACTACACTATCAAACTTTACTAGTTGACCAAAACATCAATGATACAATGCAACAGATCTGAAACTCAAATACCATTTAACTAGAACATTAAACCACTTCACTAATATCAATAATAGCTCATTTCAGATCATTTCTGGTCATCTAAACATATCTAAGTGGACTTACCAGTCATTCATATCAACCATATCAAAACACATCCACAAAATCATTCACCACTTGACACAATGATTTTTCACGTGGAAACCCAAATGGGAAAAACCACAGTGGGGATGAATACCCACAAGTATTTTGAATTCTTCTGAAGTTCGCCCTGTTAGGAGCCAAGCCTTGTTAGAAGCTTATACAATAATGTCCTGTTAAGAACAGATCCGGTTAAGGACCACCCAGTTAAGGGATTAACTACAATACCCTATTAAAGGTAATACCTTGTTAGAGGTAACCTCGATGGAGGATTTCAAATCCAAGCTAATGGATCACCTTGTTAGAGGATTTCAGCAACACCAAGCCTTATAAAGCTTACCCGGTTAAGGATTTAACTGTTGTAATGGTTAGAGAACAACAGGTTCTTTGCTGATCTGTAAATAGCACCTCCTTGCTTAATCAGATCCTTTTATGCTACTATCTTCCTTCACAACATTTTGCAGACACACCTTCTGGTTCGGCAACAATCACTCTTCACCAAATTTGCCAACACAATATTGAAAACAAATCATCGACCTTATAAGAAAATACAATAGGTCGGTAACACAACACAAAACCTACAAATCTCATAGAGATTACAAACATATCAGTTTAATCATAACCATTAGATTACATAGCAATCAACTACACATTGTTCTAGACAACTTCAACGCTCCTAGATTACTGCATATTGGATCCTGTAGCTCATCACGCGTTTTTCACTTCACACTCATTTGATCATTCCCAAGATAAATGATTATCTTCACGTGCCAAATCCACTTTGAAACTCATCATGTGCATCATGCTTATGTGACATCTTCATCTCCAATCACCATTCGATCATAAATCATCACAACCGATTCTCCAAGCTCCATTGGTTGGGGTTCTACTTATCAATTGGTTAGGGTTACCGATTGATCTCTACTTCAATAATAATACCAATACTAGTTGCAATACAAATTCATTACCAGTTACTATTGACATCAATGACAACACTATACTTCATCAATGCAATATTCATCAATGCCAACAATCTCCCCCTTTAGCATTGACGGCAATACAAATATTAATACCCTTTGTGATGATTGAGAGTAAAGCACATACATATGTATAGGAATCATGGTTTACATTTTTCATATACTCCCCTTCAAGTGTATCTTCATGTCTTCAGCTGGTAACCGGCTATCTATCATATATAGTTCTTCCCCCCCTTTGACAGGAATGCCAAAGTGAAGGTAAATCATTCCACGCTTCATCGATCTACAACTAGCTACTCCCTCTGTGGAGTAGCTCCACTCTACACCAATCCTTCTTCAGGATTCTCAATAGGCTCTGGGATTGATGGCTTCCCCACCCACTTAATTGACTTCATGTAGGGGTACAACCCCTAACTTACCTCTAAGATACTCAAATGTAGCCTTAGGTAGAGGTTTAGTAAAGATATCTGCTAGTTGTTCTTTAGTAGATACATGCTCTAGTGACACATCTTTACTTTGCACTTTCTCAAGAAATGATACTTCAACTCAATATGCTTTTTCCTAGCATGCAACACTAGGTTCTTAGAAATGTTTATAGTACTTGTCTTATCATAGAAAATTCTTACCGATTCTGATATCTTCAACTTGAAACCTTCCAAAATGTGTTTCTTCCAGATTGCCTGGGTACAATTCATGTAAGCTACAACATATTCAACTTCTGTTGTAGATTGAGAGATACAACTCCGTTTCTTCTACTCCAAGACACTAGTCTGCGTCCAAGAAAAAATGCTCCTCCGATTATACTCTTCCTATCATCAACATTGCCTGCCCAGTCTGCATCTGTATATACTTTTAAATCGAAGTCTCCTGCATATGGATACCATAATCCATAATCAATTGTGCCTTTCAGATATCTGAAAATTCTTTTGGTTGCAACCATGTGTGTCTCCTTTGGACTTTTCTAAAATCTGGAAACCACTCCTACTTCATGAGCAATGTCCAGTCTATTGTGGACAACATAATGTAGTTTACCTATCATGGACCTTTACTCCTTTTCATCAATTGATGCAGAATCATCTTCCTTAGACAATTTACAACCTGTAACCATTGGTGTTCCAACTGGTTTACAGTCTCCCATTCCAAAAGTCTTCAACACTTCTTTCACATATTTGGATTGTGTGCTGAAAATACCTTCCTTCATCTGTTGGATTTGTAGACCTATGAATTTTTTTATCTCACCTACCAGTGACATCTCAAACTCATTCTTAATCTCATTAGAAAAATCATTACACATATCATCATTTCCTCCAAAAATGATGTCATCCTCAAATACCTCACTTACTACTATCTTATCTCCTTATGTCTTGAGATATGTGTTACTGTCTTCACTAGTTCTTTAAAAACCTATCTTCACCAAGTGAGAGTGCAATATTTCATTCCATGCTCTCAGTGCTTGCTTCAATCCATATAATGGCTTATGTAATTTGCACACCATGTCCTTTTATACAATTAAAGCATAACCATCTGGTTGTTCAATGAAGACTTCCTCTTCCAATATTCCATTTAGGAATGCTGACTTAAAATCCATTTGATATACTTTGAATCCTCTGTATGCTGCAAATGCAAGTAGAGTCCTTACTCCTTCCAATCTTGCAACTAGTGCAAATGTCTCACCATAATCTTCACCTTCTTCTTGTGCATATCCTTTGCATACCAATCTGGCTTTATTTCTAACCACTACTCCATCTTCATTCAGTTTATTTCTGAATACCCACTTTATACCTATTACATTCTTGTTTTTCGGTCTGGGTACCAATGACCATGTATTGTTCTTCTCTATCTGGTCAAGTTCTTCTTCCATTGCCTTGATCTAGTGTTCATCTCCAAAGGCTTCTTTTGCAGTTCTAGGATCAATAGTGGAAATCATGCAAGAGTTCTCTCTAAGCCTTGTTAGAGTTAGCAAGCCTACATTCTTGTCTCTAATAATCTGATCAGGGCTATGATTGAGTCTAACATACCTTGGAATAACATGATCTTATTTTTTAGGTTCTTCTTCTTCTTCTTCATCACTTTCTTCATCTTCCGTTGGACATTCCAGTTCCAGTTAAATTGGGGCTTCTCTATTCTATTCTCCAACTTCTAGCTTTACCGGTTCTGGTTCCAAAAATAATGTGTAAGGTTCTTCTTCTTCCTTCTCCTTGTTGGTTTCACCCAAACTTTTAGGAAACTCATCAACTCGAACATTTACACTTTCAATGATCTTCTTAGTCCGGTTGTTGTAACACTGGTAAGCTTTGCTCTTGGTGGAGTAACCAAGAAATATGCCTTCATCACTCTTGGCATCAAACTTACTAATATAATCACCTCTTGATAAAAAATCTGCTACCCAGATTTTTAAAGTAACTGACATTAGATGATCTACCATACCAGTACTCATAGGGAGTTTTGGCCTTACCTCTTTTAACCAGTATCTAGTTCACTTTGTAAATAGTTGTGCTGACAGCTTCTCTCCTGGATGTCTTAGCTACACCTCCTTGAATTAGCATTGTCCTAGCAACTTTAACTACTGATCGGTTGTTCCTTTCTGCAAAACCATTCTGTTGTGGTGTCCTCGGTGCAGAAAGTTGCCTCTTAATTCCATTGTCTTCACAGTATCTAGTGAATTCCTCTGAAGGAAATTCACCACCTTGATCAGTTCTTAAGCTCTTTATCTTCTTTCCACTTTCATTTTCAACTAAGGCTCTGAATTCCTTAAACTTGCTAAATGTTTTTGTCTTATCTTCCAATAATGTGGCCCACATCATCCTTGAGCAATCATTGGTAAATATCATGAAGTACCGATCACCTTGAATAATCCTAGTCCTCATTGGTCCACAAAGGTCGATATGAACCAAATATATCAAATGTTTAGCTGAGAAAGATTTTCTCTTGAAGGTTGAGGATGCCATTTTCCCTAACTAACATTCCTTGCACAAAGCATTCATTGGTTTGTCCAACTGTGGCAAACATCTTACTGTCTCTTATAATGTTATCAAAATTTACATGATATAATCTCCGATGCCAAAGCCAACTATCTTCTACTTTTATAATTAAACAACTGTTGACTTTAGAGTTTAAATGAAACAAGTTACCTCTGGTTTGTTTGTTGGTTGCAATCAGTTCACCTTTGCTTCCATAAATCTTGCAGACTCCATTCTTGAATTCCATTGGGTAACCTTTGTCATTGAGTTGAGAAACACTCAAAAGATTGTGTTTCAATCCTTCAACCCAGGAGACATCATCTGCAATACTTTTACCATTTAGAGAGATGGATCCCTTTCCTTTCATCATGTAGGGTGAGTCATTCCTAAATCTCACAACACCATCAAATTACCTCAAAGTAAGAAACTTACTCCGGTCACTGGTCATGTGGTGTGAACAACCACTATCTATTATCCAGTCATTTGAACTATCCATGTGAGAGACCAATGCCTTCTAATCTGATATCTCTTCTTTAATAGAAACAAAGACAATGTCCTCATTTGCATCTTCCTCAGATTATTCATTTGTAATTCCTCCATCCACTGCAATGAGACAATCTCTTTTACCTTTGCCTTTATACTTCCTATGCTTCTCATGTTTTTGCTCATTATCCCCATTTGGACAGTTAGCAGCAATATGTCCAATCCGGTTACATGCAAAACACTTCAATGATAGTTTACCTCTGTACTTACTAGTACCTCTAGGTGACCGCTTGGATGACAATGCTTCAAGCTCAATTAGACTATCTTCATCATCTACCTCTCTGCTAGATCTAAACTCATGACTTTAGCTCACTTCTCTACTTTTCCTCACCAGTGGGGTTGAGACTAAGGCTCTAAATGCAGATTTTGATCTTTGAACACTTCCATCAAAACCATTTAATTCAAATGCAGTTAATTTACCAGTGATAGAGTCAAGAGTTACCTTCGTCTTATCAATAGATTTGAGTTCCTGAATGGCCGCAACTTGGATAGCGTAGACTGGTAGAAGGGTTCTCAACACCTTGCTAACCATTGTGGTATCCTCCACTGTACCTCCAACACTTTTGAGTTCTTCGACTATCTCCTTGATCCTCTGACCATATTGTTGAATGTTTTCTCCTTCAACCATCCTCATATCATCAAATTTACCTCTCAAACTCTCTTCCTTGGCAATATTAACATGCTCATCACCGCTATAAATATCTTCTAGTTTCTTCCATACTTCATATGCAGTCTCCAATCCATGAACATCAACATATTCTGAATTGGACAAGGAACTGATGATGGCATCCAATGCTTGATTGCTCTCATGTTGCTCCTTCTTTTGATCATCTGTCAAAATCCCACTAGGCAAGTTATATTTTGTAACATGTTCCCAATATTGACTTCCTAAGCTCTTGGTATAGATCTTCATCCTATCACTCTAGATTCTATAGTTTTTTCTATTGAACTTCAAACCTTCTTTCTTCATTATGCTCTCCTGGATCTTTTCCTCAAGCTATTAGGCTTAAACACAAGAAGACCTGAAACGCTCTGATACCAATTGATAATATGATAAAACTATAAGGATTCGGTCAACTACTGAGAGGTGGGTGAATCAGTAGATGTAAAATTAACTAAACTTTCACCAAACAAACTTTCAACTTAAAATCAACTTGCTAAACTAACTAATTTAGACACTGTATCAAAAACTGCAACTGCACAATCAAACTTTACCGGTTGACCAAAACATCAATGATACAATGCAATAGATCTGAAAGTCAAATACCATTTAACCAATAAATTAAACCACTTCACTAATATCAGTAATGGCTCATTTTAGATCCTTTCCGGTCATCTAAACATATCTAACTGGATTTACCAGTCATTCATATCAACCATATCAAAACACATCCACAAAATCAATCACCACTTGACACACTGATTTTTCACGTGGAAACCCAAATGGGAAAAACCATGGTGGGGATGAATACCCACAAGTATTTTGAACTCTTCTGAAGTTCGCCCTATTAGGAGCCAAGCCTTGTTAGAAGCTTATACAATAATGTCCTGTTAAGAACATATTTGAGTAAGGACCACTTGGTTAAGGGATTGACTACAATACCCTATTAAAGGTGATACCTTGATAGAGGTAACCTCGATGGAGGATTTCAAATCCAAGCTAATGGATCACCTTGTTAGAGGATTTCAACAACACCAAGCCTATTAAAACTTACTTGGTTAAGGGATTTAACTGTTGTAATGGTTAGAGAACAATAGGTTCTTTGTTGATCTGGAAATAACACTTCTTTTCTTAATCGAATCCTTTTATGCTCCTATCTTCCTTCACAACATTATGCAGACACACCTTTTGGTTCGACAACAATCACTCTTTCACACTTAACCAAATTTGCCAACACAATATTGAAAACAAATCATCGACCTTATAAGAAAATACAATAGGTCGGTAATACAACACAAAACCTACAAATCTCATAGAGATTACAAACATATTGGTTCAATCATAACCATTAGATTACATAGAAATCAACTACACATTGTTCTAGACAACTTCAACCGCTTCTGGATCACTGCACATTAGATCATGTAGCTCATCACACATTTTTCACTTCATGCTATGCATTTGATCATTCCCAAGATTAACAGTTATCTTCACGCACCAAATCCACTTTGAAACTCATCATGTGCATCATGCTTATGTGGTATCTTCATCTTTGATCACCATTCAATCGTAGATCATCACAACCGATTCTCCAAGCTCTATCTGTTAGGGTTCTGCTTATCAACTGGTTAGGGTTACCGATTGATCTCTGCTTCAATAATAATACTAATATCAGTTGCCTTCACTGCTTTACTACCAGTTGCAATACAAATTCATTACCAGTTACTATTGACATCAATGAAAACACTATACTTCATCAATGCAATCTTCATGCAATGCCAACAGTACATTCTTCGTAACCTCATCACAAATTGGGAGGCCATGAAGTAGGCAAAGTTAATTGACCAAAATATTGATATGTTCCTCATTGACTTTGAAAAAGCATATGATCAGATCAAATGGAGCTTTCTTATTATAATGTTGGAAGTGTTTGGATTCCCAAATGAATTTTGTCAAATGGTTCGAGTTCTCCTTAACAACGCCTCTGCTCAAGTGAAAGTTAATGGTTCTTGCACTCAACCCCTCAAGTTGGAAAGGTCTATCAGGCAAGGATGCCCACTTGCTCCTCCCATATTTGTTATTGTGGTACACGCTATATTCTGTTGGTATTTTAGATATGTTGATATGGTTTTGTCATTGATGTCAACGCATATCATCACTTGTCAATGCTTGGAGATCTTTGCTTATGTTCACCGAGAAGTCAGAGACTTATGCACAATCACTGGTATTTGGTTCCCCGACAAATTATATTGTTCACCGACACTTGGAATGACTTGGAGACTACTTGGTTATGTCAAAGACATTATTTAATTACTTGGTTTTAGCGATTTGGTTAATGGTCTATTCGGGTTTGCATATTTGTTGTTACCGACAAATAGGTCCAGGTTATGCACCGACAGACATATCTATTCCAGATCAGCACGACACATTATGGAGATGATTTATTATTATTGTAAATGCATTGAGCCGACATCATGCATTAGATATCGATTTATTTATAATTGATTTTATTGTAATATCTTTTAGTGAGCCAACCTACTCAATTGGTCTTAGGTTATGGTATAAATGTAAGATCTCATTTGTGAGATTGATATATGCAAGGATAGAGATTGTAATAGGGTATATGCGAAAATAAGCAGAGCTATACACACAGATATTATTTGAAGGTTGAAGGAAGGTTTTTGTGAAGGCAATAAGAACTTAACCGATACTGAATCCAACATATGAAGATGCTATTTTAAGCAATACATTATCACTAGATTTAATCATCCAATTGTAGTCAGTGTGACTCTCATTTTGTGATTGAGCAGTGAGCTCTAGGCAACTGGCCTTTCTGCATGTGTAGAATCCATATTGTACACATATACTATCTATAGTAGTATCATCTAATTGTGGGTAAGGCTTCCCACCGTGGTTTTCCCCTTATAGGGTTTCCACGTACAAATATTTGTGTTATATGTGGATGTTATTGTCTTTTTGTTTCATGCATTAATCTTTATTGATACTGCAATTAACTGATAAAACTATCTACCGACATAAAGCTGGTTTACCAATATTAAGCATTAAGTTTTGGTTAAGTTAATTTTGGTTGAATTTATTGGACAACTGATTCACCCCCCCTGTCAGTTGTCTCCGGGACCTAACAATTGGTATCAGAGCCTAGTCCTCTTTTTGCAGAAGTTTAACAGCTTGAGGAGATCCAATGTCTTCTAACTATTTCAGGAAGGACAATCCCAAACTTGATGGAACTAACTATGGCATATGGAAGATCAGGATGGAGACACATTTGAATTGCATTGGAAAGGACATATGAGATGTTACAAAGAATGGCTATACTGCTCCTACTCAAGGTCAACCTAATCCACCTAATTTGGCTAAAGATGAGGAAAATGATTGCAAAGAAAGAGAAGCACTTTTGAGCGCATTATCAGATCAACAAGTCATGAGATTGTCAGACAGATCTACTGCTAAAGCTATTTAGGACAAACTAGAAACATTGAATGAAGGAGATTGCACAGTCAAAATTGCAAAACTTGAATGCTTCCGGGTCAGGTATGAAAGTCTGAAAATGGAAGAAGATGAAAGAATTTCTGCTTTTATAGAAAGAGTAAATGAAATTGTTTTGGGTATACAATGTTGTGGAGGAACCTTAAGTGAAGATGAGATTGTTTCTAAAGTTTGAAGAACCTTGCCACTGGCATATAAAATGAAAGTTACGGCTATAAATGAATTGAGAACAATGCCTAATGCATTAGTATCTAGAGACACCTTGGTTGGAAAACTTTCAGCTTTTGAACTTGAGGAATTTGGTCCTGTTACTACCATTAAGACAGATATAGCTTTAAAGGCATCATCATCATCATCTGAGAAATCTAATTGGAAAGCCTTTTATGCAAGAGAACTTGAAGAAAGAAGGAGAGAAAATGAAGAACTTGAATAACTTGAAGCACTATTTGCAAGGAAAATGCCTAAAGGTCCAATTGGAAGTAAGTATGAAGGTAAAGCACCCTTTAAATATTTTAACTGTAATAAGATTGGTCATATGGCTTCTAGATGTCCTGGTAGACATGAAAGATTAAGAGAAGAAGCTAAAAGAACATATAAGCCTAACCTTGATTATCAAAAATACAAGTTTAAGAAGAATAGAGACAAATCTTGTTATTATGCTGATTAAGGAGTTACTAATGACTCTGATGAGAATTCGACAGACAATGGATGGGATTTTGTTGCTATAACAAAAGATCAACCAACACCTACTGTTCAACCGGTAGAGCAGGCCCTGACAACTAAAGTTGAAGATAAGGATTAATGGATTATTGATTCAGGATGTTCACATCACATGACTAGTGATAAGAGTAAATTCTTAACCTTTCAGGATTACAATGGAGGTCTAGTAAGATTTGGAGATGAAAAAACTTGTTTGATCAAAGGAAAAGGCACTATATCATTTGATCGTAAGCACAATACTGATAATGTTTACTATGTTGAAGGTTTGAAGCATATTCTTTTGAGTGTTGGTCAATTAGTTGAGAAAGGATTTCAATTACAATTCAAGAATGGTAAATGCAAAATCTTAAACAAAACTGGTTTGGAAATTGCAACTGGTAATCAGACTAGAGATAATATCTTTCATTTGAACAACAATGAGAAAGCATGTTTGATTGCACATATTGATGAAATTGGTTATGGCATAAGAGACTTTGTCATGTAAATTTTGATTGCATTATGAAAATCAGTACAACTAAGGTAGTAAGAGATTTACCTAAGATTGTTAAACCTCACAATCCGGTATGTAAGGAATGTCAATTTGGAAAACAAGTTAGAGCAACTTTCAAGAGTATTCCAAAGAAGCCTAACAATGTTCTTGATTTAATTCATACCAATTTATGTGGACCAACAAGAACTATAAGTATACAAGGAGATAGGTATTTTATGCCAATCATTGATGACTATTCTAGAATGTGCTGGGTTACTTTTCTCAGGGAAAAATCTGAAGCATTTGGGAAATTCAAACTATTCAAGGCGATGGTAGAAAATGAAACCGACAAGAAAATCAAATGTTTGAGATCAGATCAAGGAGGTGAATTCACATCTAAGGAATTTAATACATTTTTTGAAGTGAATGGGATCAGAAGACAGTTATTAGCACCCCAGACACCCCAACAGAATGGAGTTGTGGAAAGGAAAAATAGAACTATCTTGGATGCAGCCAGAAGTATGATATCAAAAGAAAATCTACCTCATATATACTGGAGAGAAGCGGTCTATACAACAGTATATACATTCATCAGAGTTCACATCAGAGGTGAAATCGGTAAGACACCTCATGAACTATGGTTTGGTAATACTCCTACTCTTAAATATTTTAGAATATTTAGAAGTAAATGCTATATTAGAAAAAATGAGTATATTGGAAAATTTGATCCTAGAAGTGATGAAGGAATATTTCTTGGTTATTCATCTAAGAGAAAGGCATATAGATGTTTTAACAAGAAATTGTAGAAAATTGTTGAGAGTGCAAATGTGAAGATTGATGAACTGTTTAGAGGAAATTCAAGGTACACAGACTCTGAACTGACAATAGAGATAATCACAAATGAACCTACTATGAATACACTGGTACATAATGGTGATCTAGTTACACCGGCATCATCTGAGGATTCAACAGTCACTGAAGAACAACAACAAGTAAAAACACCCCGGTATGTAAGATTGAATCATTCTGAAGATCAGATAATTGGAAACAAATTTCAAGGACTTATGACTAGAGGAAGATTGACAAATGAAGAGATATGTCTTATTTCTCAAATTGAACCTACATCAATTAATGAGGCATGTGAAAATAAATATTGGATTAAAGCTATGGAAGATGAATTGGAACAAATTGAAAGGAATAACACTTGGTCATTAGTTCCCCAGCCTAAAGACAAAAATGTAATTGGAACTAAATGGGTTTTCAGAAATAAACTTAATGAAGATGGTAAGGTAATCATAAATAAAGCAAGATTAGTGTGTAAGGTATATTCACAGAAAGAAGGAATTGATTACAATGAAACCTTTACACCGGTAGCCATAATTGAGGCAGTCAGACTTTTATTGGCTTTTGCAGCACACAAAAACTATAAAGCATATCAAATGGATGTTAAATGTGCATTTCTGAATGGAGATCTTGAAGAAGAAGTTTATATTGAACAACCTGATGGATTTTTTTTGACAGATAATAGAGACATGGTTTGCAGGTTAAGGAAAGCTTTATATGGTCTAAAACAAGCTCTTAGAGCTTGGTATGCTAGATTGGACAAATATCTTTTAAAGCTTGGATACACTAAAGGTTATGTTGACAACAATCTATACTACAAAGTGACTAATGATGACATCTTGGTTATTGAAGTTTTTGTTGATGATATAATCTTTGGAGGAGAAGATGGATTGTGTAAAGACTTTTCTAACAAAATGCAACAAGAATTTGAAATGTCTATGATTGGAGAGATAAAATTCTTTATAGGATTGCAGATTTCACAGACTGATAAAGTTATATTCTTATGTCAATCTAAGTACTTGAAGGAATTAATAAAGAAATTTGGCATGGAAAACTGTAAACCAATAAGCACACCTATGACTACAACTGATAAATTATCTTTGAAGGATGAATCAACATCTGTTAATCTGACTAGATACAAGTCTATGATATGAGGTTTACTGTATTTGACACAAACAAGACCTGCTATTATGAATGCGGTATGTATTATTTCAATATTTCAGAGTAATCCTAAAGAAAATCATGAATCGGCAGTAAAAAGGATTTTCTGGTAAATACAAGGCACTACAAATCTTGGTTTATGGTATCCTAGAGATGAAAATTTTGACTTATGTGCATACACATATGCTAATTGGGCAGGAGATGTGGATGACAAAAAAAGCACCACCGGCGGAGCATTTTTTCTTTGTAGCAGACTAATTTCATGGTTGAGCAAGAAACAGAGCTGTACAAGTCTATCAACAACAGAATCTGAATATGTTGCAGCAACAACTAATTGTACACAGGTATTATGGATCAAACAAATGTTGAAGGACATAAAGGTAAAATGCAAGGAACCTATAACTATTTACTCTGATAATATGACAACAATTGATATATCAAAGAACCCAGTATTTCACTCTAAGACTAAACACGTTTCTATCAAATTCAATTTTCTAAAAGAGAATGTTGAAGCAAAAGAAGTGAAATTGGTTTATGTGAATACTAAAGAACATATTGAGGATATTTTTACAAAACCTTTGCCTAAGGAAACTTTTGAATATCTCAGAGAGAAACTTGGAGTCCTACCCCCACCGGTAGAGACTTACACAGTTTATGTTTGTCATCAACCGACATAATTAACATCGAAATCTTTTATTTTGGCTTTGATGAGGAGAGCTAATTCTTAGGGGGAGTAGTTGGTATAATAACTTGGTATTTTGTATTTGAAACTGGTTTTTGCAATGCTTTGGCATTTGATGTCAAAGGGGGAGATATATTATGGAAAAAAAATTGAAAAAACATTTTGGGGAGAGATATATTTTGGGAGAAATTATTCCTAGGGGAGATAAATTATGTATTTTGATTTCTGGTTAATGATCTCTTTGGGAGATTGTTGGTTTTTGGTTTTTGGCATTTCTGTTTTGGCACTTTGATAGTTTTTCCATCTTGTGTTGCCATCAATGCCAAAGGGGAGATTGTTGGTATTTTGGATATGTTGATATGGTTTTGTCATTGATGTCAAGACCTGTCATCACTTGTCAACACTTGGAGATCTTTGGTTATGTGCACCGGCAAGTCAGAGACTTATGCACAGTCACCGGTATTTGGTTCCCCGACAAATTATATTGTTCACCGACACTTGGAATGATTTGGAGACTACTTGGTTATGTCGAAGACATTATTTAATCACTTGGTTTTGGCGATTTGGTTATTGGTCTATTCGAGTTTGCATATTTACTGTTACCGACAAATAGGTCCAGGTTATGCACCGATAGGCATATCTATTCCAGATTAGCACGACACGTTATGTAGATGATTTATTATTTTTGTAAATAGATTGAGCCGACATCATGCATTGGATATCGATTTATTTGTAATTGATTTTATTGTAATATCTTTTAGTGAGACAACCTACTCAATTGGTCTAAGGTTATGGTATAAATGTAAGATCTCATTTGTGAGATTGATATATGCAAGGATAGAGATTGTAATAGGGTATATGCGAAAATAAGCAGAGCTATACACGTAGACATCATTTGAAGGTTGAAGGAAGGTTTTTTGTGAAGGCAATCAGAACTTAACCGGTACTGAATCCAACATATGAAGATGCTATTTTAAGAAGTACATTATCATTGGATTTAACCATCCAATTTTAATTAGTGCGACTCTCATTTTGTGACTGAGCAGTGAGCTCTAGGCATCTGGCCTTTCTGCATGTGCAGAATCCATATTGTACACACATACTATCTGTAGTAGTATCATCTGATTGTGGGTAAGGCTTCCCACCATGGTTTTTCTCCTTACAGGGTTTCCATGTACAAATATTTGTGTTATGTGTGGATGTTATTGTCTTTCTGTTTTATGCATTAATATTTACCGGTACTACAATTAACTAATAAAACTGTCTACCGACATAAAGTTTGGTTTACCGGCATTAAGCATTAAGTTTTGGTTAAGTTAATTTTGGTTGAATTTATTGGACAACTGATTCACCCCCCGCCCCCACCCCCCGCCCCTCTAAGTTGTCTCCGAGACCTAACATATTCTACCTGCTTAGAGAATCTACCCACTCTCCAAGGGTTAGGGGTATCTCCTTACCCAACAAAGTGGATCTTATTAATAACCAATTTGCTAATGATACAACAATTTTTTTGGGACTTGAAGAAGATAATATGGAATCCTTAATGTTAAAACTCAATATATTCTGGGAAGCCTCTAGGGCTAAAATATCTATAGCCAAATCCATTCTTTAGGGCTGGGATGACACCCCCCTCTATGGCTTAGTAAGTATGGATATCAGTGGGGTGGCCCTTCTAAACAAGTGAGATATTTGTGCATTCCTTTCGCTAAAAATTTGTGCCTAAAGGATATATGGTTGCGGATTAAAAGGAAACTGGAGTGCAAGCTAGGCAAATGAAATAGACAATATCTGTCTTTAGCAAGCAAAATTTAGGATTGTCATAAAATACTTTCTTGTTATAGCCTATACTATGCATTTGTTTGGATGTTCAGTAATTATCAAATTAATAATATTCAAAAATCTATCAAGAACTTCCTTTGGTTTGACGACCTAGGTAACAAGAAGTGGCACTCAGTTAAATGGAATTGGCGTTGTCTCAATAAAAAGATGGGAGAAATGGGACTGAAGAATCTCAAGATGAAAGGGATTGCTTTAGCCACAAAATGGATCTTCCATGCTCTGTAAGGTGAGGAACCATGGAACGTGCTTATTAGGAATAACATTAAGCTTTCTATCTCGAAGCAGGCCAAGACCTAGAAAATGCTCCCCTTTAGTGATCTTATTGCTGACAAATTCCTTGTCTCTTCGGCTGGTTCTAATGTGTTAAGGACAATATGGAAGGGATGGGAATTCATTAAACACTTGATTATTAAAAATAGGATATTCAATAATAACAATTTTGTTTGTGGAGAGAGGTCTATCTAGTGGAACTTGTTCCATAAGAATAGACCACTTGCTCTTATTCAAGGTTGCTCTACTAAGCGCTGGTTTCTTAAAGAAATTTGCTGCTTTAGTGTTACTTTTACTAATGGAAATCTAATTTCTTGGTTTGAGCTCAGTCAAAGATATCATTTTCCCCCTTCCAATTGGAGGAATTATTCTATGCCGAGGGAGGCTTGTCTCAACCTTCAACTCCCCAAGCAATGTGAGGTAATTACGAACATATTCAAGTCCTACACTTGGGCGTATGGCTCTCCACTCATGTGAATACCAAAGGTAAAATGGTTTATGATGCTTTATGTTATAATTTTGACTTGATTACTCATTTTAACTCTGTATGGCACTTGAATTGTAGTAGTGATGATTGGTAGAAGATCTTCACCCAACTTTGGGAAAGTAGCATCATGCCTAAAAAGAAAGGCTTCAAATGGTTGTTTGATCTACTAGGCTTCCTTTAACAAATAATTAGAATGATATTGATGTGTGTAATATTTGCAAGATTGTTCACAGTACAATGCATATATTCTTTGATTGTAATATTGCTAAGGAAATCTAGAATATGTTTGGGGTTAATTTTGCTAATGGTTTTAGTTATCATGATGTTGCTTTTTGTTACATTAAAGGCATTAAGAAATATAGTAATCTTTTTTGGTCTCTATTATCTTATGAAATTCTTCGGACTATTTGGAAAATTAGGAATGAGGAAAGGTATCAAGGAAAGGATAGGCTGCTTATTGAGTCTCTAAGGAGACTCATTATTCATATTGTCGATGTGCAGGTATCCATTGTGATGAGACCTGCAATAAATAACTTTGAGAGATTTATAGAAGATAGACCTACAAGAGTCTATTTATCTGAGCTATCTCATGGCCACACTTGGTCCAAATTCAACATTGAAAGGTCCCCTTTGTCAATGCATTGGAGGCATTTATGCATGAGGTCAATAAAGGCAGGAAGATTGAACACCAGTATCAGGCCCAGTTAGTAGAAGTGGGAATAGTACCATGGAACAAGACTACCATTCGGATGGAAGCCCCCCTTGGATGGACCTCCTCGATTGAGAAATGAAGATTATCTAGACACTAGATCTGATGTAATGTTGATTATATAGGACATATTGTATATTGAATGTTTTGATCGGATGTATATTGAACCACATGTATAGGCTCTATTTTGCACATAGCAGTTGGGGTATTAGTGTATATGAGTTAGTCCCATACAATGATATCCATTTTTTGTATCCACTGAGTGAAATCTGATAAACAAAACATAGTTTGAATAGTGATATGTCTGTAACTAATCTTTTACCTTATATTTAATACAAAAAAAAATATATTATATAAAATTATCCCGCATTAAAAATCTTATACAACTTGTTCATCTTTAGACACACCTCTTTCATTTTCAGCTTTGAGATATAAGTAGATCTCGACATGTTTTGACCATGTATCTAAGGATGTGTGGATTGAGATTGTGCTTTGCTTCAAGTGATCATTCTTTACAAATCATGATGTGTATGGATCGCCCGCATGTTCGAGATGGAAATCCCTTGACGTGTTGATCATTGATGTTGTTGAATTGCAATGTGCATGTGTGTATTATTGAGCCCGATTCCTTGCGAGAAATTGATGTGATTCTTTGTGATGACATTTTATGTGTAGTGTGAGTAATGGTATCTTATCTAATTTTGTATGCTTAAATTTAATGATGTTTGATATATTGGTTAAATATGAATTAAATGTGATTTCGGCATTAAATACGTTTTGAGATTAAATGATAAGGTGGTTGCAGTTTACAATATTCAAGAGATTAATATTGGTGTTAAAGTTAAATGATGATGTGTTTTAAATCACTTAAATGAAATAAAATGATATATATTATTTTTTACCCTGTTCGGGGAAATTGTATGTTTTTCAACTATTATATATGCATAGGTACTCTTGATGTGTGTAGAGAGGTTGTAGGTATAATTTATCAAGTTCACCTAGCTGTATAGGTTTGAGCGTACCTTGATGGTAATTAAGAGGAGATGTCACATTGTCGAAGTATGTTTAATGGGTACAATTTCTTATTTTACTACCAATGTTATACATTGAATACCATGATTGGTAATTTTCTAGAAAACACTAATCCTATATGTGATCGACTCGTAAAGAGTGTTTGGATTTATGTTAATTTTCATTTTTCGTAAAATTTAATGTGAAATTGAGTATTGTGGTCTTATTTGGTAAATTATTAAATTTGAAAGGCAAATTGTGCCTTATTTATAATCATTTTGATTGCATTATATAATTTGGGGTTGAATTTATGTATTTGGGAGTTAAATTTTATTATTGTTGATTGATTTATTATTTTATTATTTTATCATTTTATTTCAAAAAGTCAATTAGGTTTTGTAAAGGGAAAAGTGCTCAGATGGCATATAATCAATTTTTGAGTGCTTGAAAAACCCTCCTTAGGGAGGAATGTTGTATTTTGGATTGTGAATGCATTTGTGAGTGGATTTGGACAAGATTTATTGCAATGGGGTAGGAATTTGGAGGGCTTTCTGTTGTCTAGTGATTTGTGCATTTCTTTGGTGTGTTGTGAGTATTTCTAATTTAAAATTTGGAGCAATTTTGAGGTAGGAAGTTCATTTCTCCCTATTTTCTCTTCCTTTTCAATTTTGATTGCTTGTAAATTATTTAATTGTTGAAAAGACACATTGTCTTTTTTTAAAGTATTCCATTTGGATGAGTGTATGAATTTAAATGAAGATTTTTTTAATAAATTTTCATTTTGTACCCTTTACCATACCCAATTTTCTTTAGAATGATTTAATGGGCAATTTTATGGTGGGAATGGAGTTTGGGCACTTAAGGACCAAATGGGTATTCTTAAAATTTTGAATTTTGAAGTTTGAAATTTTATGAGTTTTGTAGTTATTTTAATGGTGGATGGCACTATTCACTAGTTTTTTAATGAAATTTGTTATGTAGGAGGATCTAGGTGTACGTGTAATTTTGCACACCAAAAATAATATGTTTTATTTAGTTTTCATTTTTGGTTGTGTTTCTTAAAATGCGGTTTATTCATTTTTTGTTGTGTTTCTTTATTTTATCTTGTAGGCATGAAGCATATTTTAAATCATTTTCACCTCCACCTTCAAAATGGATAGTCCAAGTTGAATTTGGCATAAAGGTGCTAGAAATTAAAGTTTAATGCAAAGTAAATTGAGACACAAAATATCATGCCCAGGTTAAAGGAGGTCATTTAATGACATTGTGTAATTATTGATTTGAATTTCAAAGTTGCATCAAATGAAGTGGAATTTGGATGCTTGAAGGTGGAGATAGTGGGGTGAGCTAGCGAAGTCGATTTTTAGCAAAGAGTTAAAGACTTCGAAAGGCAAAATGGAGAGGGGAGTAATGGGAAGAATCTCAAGCCCCAAATAGATGAGCAAAGAGATGAATATTGTTGGTGAAGCAAGGAAAAATCAACACATAGGGTGGGGAGGTTGATACAAAATGTGGAAATGAAGAGAAACAAAGAGAAAAGAAAGAGTAAAATCTTGCTAGAGCTTCCAGGAGATGAATTTCAGAAATTTGGGATGTTATTGTTGATGCTTGTAGTTACAATTAGTGGTCTTTGTATTTGATTTGTAGTGTTTGTGAATAAATCTTGCCTATAGTAGAGTTGGATGGTGATTAGCTTGGCTTCATGTAGCTAATTGTTGCAAGCAATAAAATTTCTCTTAATAAATTTGTTTTATCTTATTTAAGCTAGTTTTTTTGTGGTGTTTATTTTATTTCAAAAGAGGGCTTTTGTTGTAATGTTTTAAATGCTTTCATTCATAGCTTGGACTGAGACTTGATCCTTATAAGTAGTCTCAAGTGTTCATTTACAAAATGGGCATAATTTCTAGATTTCTTTGAGCATGGAAAATTATTATTTTTAATGTTTCTTTTGATATTTTTTGTTGGAATTTGTGTGTTGTAAAAGTTTAAGAAAAATTAGTGCAAGAGCTTGCTGCAATGATTGATAATCCATTCTTGGATTTCTTAATTGTTGATTTGCACCATTTGGTATTAGAGAATGTTTGTTTCAAAGGTTTGAGGAAAATATGGTGCATAGAGGATGAGGTAGAGGAAGATCTCGAAGAGGAGAACAAAACCTAGTCGTTATAGAGACACTGAGAGGAATCACCGCAAGGCTAGAATCCATAACGAAATCCCAATGAAGAGTAGCTCATATTGGAAATATTTGTGAAGAAGAAGAGGAAACATCAAAAGTTGCAGAAGTAGGAAGATAAGATGCACAAGAGGAAAGATTACTACAAGTGTTGTTAAAGATAGGAAGTAAGTCAAGGATTGGTCCACCAAGCTATAGTGGAAGTTTGAACCCAAAGGATTACATTGATTGGGTTGCAAAGATGGATAGATATTTTGATTTGGAGAAAATTGAAGACAAGGCTGAAAAGATAAGAATCCCTTTGGTGGGATCAATTGTAAATTGAGAGACAAAGGAAAGGAAAAGAAAAGATTAAATCATGGGACAAGATGGTAACTAAGTTGAAGGTAAAAAACTTGCTTGTAGACTATCACATCAGTTTAAAAGACTACAAAATTCGAAGCAGAAGGATTTGAGTGTTATGGAATACATAGAAGAATTCTATAGATTGGGTATTCATGTTGAACATGTTGAAGATGATGAGGAACAAGTAGCGAGATATGTGAATGGATTGTGAATCTCAAACCAAGATGAGATTACAATGGTCATGATAAGAACAGTAGAAGGAACCCATCAATATGCTCGTAAAGATAAAGAAAAGTTGGCAAGAAGACAACAAGGATACTTTAGAGGGAAATAAAAAACTTCCCGAGGTAGAGGATAAGCCACAAGTGGATGATGACATCCATCAAAGGAAAAGGAGATAAGTTGGTCTCAAACAAATTATAATCCCAACACAGGGGGAAGAGGAGACCTTCCAAGAGGAAGATGTGAAACTTCAAGGGGAAGAGGAAGGGGATTTTCAAGGGTTTGTTTTAATTATGGAGAGATGGGTCACATGACCTTTGAATGCCCTCAAATACAAGAGGTTAGAAAGATAAATAGTGGAAAAGAATACACCATAGAAGCTAAAAATGAAAAGGAACCTGTAGATCTGGAAGATGGAGAGATTCTTATGTCAAAAAGAGTTCTTTTGAAACTAGAAAAGGAGAAACAAGAGACAAAACAAAGGAGTGTATTTAAAACTATTTGCAAATCACAAGGAAAATGTTACACCATAATTATAGAGAGTGGTATCACAGATGATTTAGTATCTCAAGAGATGATGGAGAAGTTGGAGTTGGAAAATATGAAACGCTCAAATTCATACCAGTTCTCTTGGTTGAAAAAGGGGCATAAACTTTTGGTGAATGAACAATGTTTAGTGAATTTTTCAGATGGGGAACTACAAGGATGAGATCTTGTGTGATGTTATGCCAATGGATGCTTGTCATATTTATTTTGGGAAACCATGGTAATATGATTGACAAGCTATGCATGATGGTGAAACCAAGACATATGCAATCACAAAGGACAAGATAAAGTATGTTATGAACCCACTACAAGAAAAGAAAAATGAAGTGGACAGTGATACCAAGGTATGCATGATCACTAGAATTTTTTTATATATAAATAAAATAAGAAGAAACCTGTTATGCTTTAATTTCCTAGCAACAAGAAGTTGGGGTAAAACATATTCATTGCAATGATCTTATTAAAGTCTATCCTCACTACATATTACCAGACTATTGTATTCTCTATCTCTAATCTAAATTCCTTAGCAAGATCCTTCATTAGAATGTCACTACATTCTTGCAAGATTTCCTTGATTTTCTTAGGCATCTCTTATTTTTCATTCACTACCCCAACTTCAGTTGACAACAAGTGTCGATGCCTATAAATAAAAGGATGAAGAGTCATGTCCATGTAGGGGCATGACTTCTACGTGGCTTATTCCACGTAGAGTCATGACCCTACGGGGACATGACCCTTCATTCAATGTCGTTATATATTACTTGCTTCAATCCGAATGAAGCTATATCCTTAACACTCCCTCTTAGAAAAAGAGGATTGAATTTCATAATTAAGTTTTAAGGAATAACATTCTAGATATACACATTCATTTGACATGATCATTCACTTAGTAACACTTACTAGTTAAATACTTCATATCTCAAAGAGATATGGATTATTTGATATCCAACACTTTGGGACAACAACTACTTGAAGTCTTATCAGATTACAACCTTGATTCTAGTGACAATTGTAACATTGTCATTATCACGGGTGAAATAATTTTAGTATCATGATATCCGACACATTCCAAGACAACAAATTAATGTAGTCAATCATGATATAATTGTTATCATAATTTCTAACATATTTCAGAACAATCATTTAATGATAACAATTCAATAACTCATCATAGAAAATTTAGTATCAAGATTTCCGACACATTCCGAGACATCAACTTAATGTAGTCAATCTTGATAACAGATTAGGCTATTGTGAAAGTCGTCACCTTACAATAGCAATCTTACACTTACATCACATGAAAGATCATCACCTTCCATGACACAACACATACACGCAATATTGCATTCAAGATATTCATGATTATATCAATTACATATGATTAAGATTAATATCAGAATTTTCCATTATAATTTAGTCATACCCAGTTTACCTCTAAAGTACTCCACTTTCAACTTTTCAGGAGGTTTGGTGAATATGTCGACACTTTGCTCTTTAGTGCTGATGTAGGTCAATTTGATGACATCTCTGTCTACCATATCTCTTATGTAATGGTATGGGATTTGTATATGCTTGGATCGATTATGAAAAAATGGATTTATAGAAAGTTTGATGCAGCTTTGATTATCACAGTGAATCACAATGGGGTTTAAGGACTTCCCAAATAGTCCAACTAGCAATTTCCTTAACCATACTGCTTCATGTGCTCCCATGGAAGCAATCATATATTCGGCTTCAGTGGAACTTTGAGCAACTGCTGACTGTTTTATGCTAAACTAGAATATCATAGCTGATCCAAGACTAAAGCAACACCCCATTGTACTTTTACGATCAATGGAACTTCCTGCCCAGTCGAAATTAGAATACCCTTTGAGTTGTATCTCAACATTTTTATACTTTAGGCCAAGTCCAATAGTGCCACACAAGTATCTCAGAATATGCTTAGAAGCCATTAGGTGAATCTTCTTAGGTTCGCACATGAAATGACTTAACACATTGGTAGCGTAATAAATATCAGGGTGAGTGTTTTCCAGGTACATAAGAGATCCAACAATTTGTCTATAGTATGTAGGATCTGTAGGTTCTGAATCTACTGCTTCACTTTTGAGCTTATGAAGATTTGTTTCCATTGGAATGGATAGAGGCTTACAATATATCATACCAAATCTAGTCAGGATATCAGTGGTGTATTCTCCTTGATTTAGGAAAATATAATTCTCTTTTTGCCATACTTCTAGGCCCAAAAAATAGTGCAATAGACCTAGATCCTTCATATCAAATTCAGCCACAAGATCTTGTTTGCATTTTGCAATGAGGTGATCTTCTCCTGTTATCAACAAGTCATCAACATAGAGAACAAGTATTAACATGTCACCATCTGATATTTTGAAGTATATGTTAGAGTCTGCTTCATTTTTGGAATATCCTAGTTTGAAGAGATAACTATCTATCCTTTCATACCATGCCCTGGGAGCTTGCTTAAGGCCATAGAGAACTTTTTTTAGTCTACACACATAGAGATTTCTATCATGTGTAGCAAAGCCTTCAGGTTATTCTATATATACTTCTTCCTCAATAACACCATTCAAAAATGTGGTCTTCACGTCCATTTGGTGTATCTTCCACCCTTTGGAAGCTGCAATGGCAATGATGGTTCTTACAGAAGTATATCAGGCAACTGGAGAAAATGTCTCTTCATAATCAATTCCAGCCTTTTGAGAGAACCCCCTAGCAACGAATCTGGCTTTGTGTTTTTCAATACTACCATTTGGTGCATATTTGATTTTGAGTAACCACTTTGATGAGACAACTGATTTGTCTTTTGGTCTAGGTACAATGTCCCAGACATTATTTTTTAAGATAGATTGGTATTCCTCAATCATTGCATCTTTCCAAGCTTGACATGTTGAAGCCTCTTCAACATTTGATGGTTCAGATTTTGTAAGTTCGGTCATGAGAGCAACATAGCATGATTGACTTCTTGTTTTCTTATTCTCTTTGAAGATTTCATCGGGTTCCACATTATTTTCTTCAATCGTCTTTCTTGCCCATAGTGGTCTTTTCTTGTTGTTAGGATTTTCAACATTCTCAGAATTAGGTGATTGAAGTTCATGATTTTCTATGCTATTCTCACTCTAATTTTCAATTGTAGGATTTTCATCTGATTCTGCGGTTAGATCATCTTCTGCACTTAGAGATAGCTTATAAGCAACATCTTCTTCAAATTTGACATCTCTACTGATTTCAATGGATCTTCGTCTTGGAATATAGACTTTGTATCCTTTAGTGGTTTCACTGTAGCCAACAAATATGCCTTTCTTCCTAGAGGGTTCTAGTTTGGTTCTCTTTTCTTTAGGAACATGAATATACACGTGGCAACCAAAGATTATTATATGGCTTAAATCTGGTTTATTTCCTATAAAGGCTTCTTCAGGTGTTATATTCTGCAGGATTGAAAGAGGACATCTATTTTGAATGTACACAATTGTATTTGAGGCTTCAACCCAAAATGAGATATGTAGATTTTGGTCATGTATCATGGCTTTAGCAGCTTCAATGATGGTTCTTTTTTTTCTTTCTACAACTCCATTTTATTGAGGATTATAAGGTACAATACACTCCCTCTTAATCCCAACAGAAATGCAGAATTCTTTAAAAATTTCAGAGATATATTCACCCCCATTATCTGATCTTAGAGTCTTTATTTTCTTCCCAGTTTGATTTTCCACTAGGGCCTTAAATTCTTTAAATTTCAATAACACTTCATTTGATTCTTTGAGTTTTATGAAATAGATCCAAGTTTTCCTAGAGTAATCATCAATAAATATCATGCAATACAAGAATCCCCCTAGTGATGGTAATGATATTGGACAACACAAATCAATGTGGACAAGTTCTAGTACAACTTTTGATTTGTGTTCACTTGAGGGAAAGGACCCTTTTGAGTGCTTCCCTAGAGCACATCCTTTACAAGTTCCAGGATGATCAAATTTTAGATTGGGTAATCCTGTGGTAATTTTTCCTATAGAAGGTAGGGCACTAAATCGAAGATGTCCTAATCTTCTATGCCAAATTTCATTAGAGTTTGATACTTCATGATTTAGTGCTTGTTTTTGAGTATTACATAATTTGTATAAACTACCATCTCTAGATCCTATAGGAATAGCATTCTTTATGTTAGAGTTTTTAAGCCAGAGTAGAACTTTATCTTCATGGAAGGTGACACGATATCCTTGATCAACTAGTCCTAAAATAGAGACCAAATTCCTTTTGATACTTGGTACAAACATAACATCTTTCAATTGTAATGTAATTCCCATTCTTAATTGAATTGAGAAGGTCCCAATTCCTTTCACTGGATAGGTAGAATTGTCTCCTATTGTAACTTCTTCAGTTGAGTGACCTTCATAGGTTTCGAATTGATCTCTAAAACTGGTTATGTGTTGAGATGCTCCACTGTGGATTATCCACATATGTTTGTTTGAGTTTAGTTTGCTTGATAAGGCTAAGAAAAATAAAGGATTCTCTACTTCCTTGACTTCAACTATGGTTTCTTGAGCTTTCTTTCTTTCTGGGCAGAACCTGTGAGTGTGTCCAAATTTATCACACTTGTAGCATTGAATCTTGAAGAAGTCTTTTCTTTTGGTGATTATTTCCTCTCTACCATTTGAACTTCCTTTTCTTCCCTTTATTGCTTGTGTTAGCATGTAGTGCTTGAATTTCTCCCCCTTTGTTTGGACCCAATCCTCTTGTGATTAGTCAAGATTCTTCTTGAGTACAATCATTCTTGAGTTGATCAAATTTTGGTAGTGTCAGACGAGCATTAATGCCTTGAATAAAGGATTCCCAACTAGATGGCAATCCCTTAAGTGCTATTAGAGATAGCTCCATATCATCTATATTATTCCCAATAGTTGAAAATTGGTCTTTTAATTCTGAAATCCTCATGAAATAGGATGTGATTGTTTCTCCTTTGTTCATGTAGATATGCATTAATTGCTATTTTAAAGTGAGCAATCTGCTTGCGTTATTTATTTCATATGAGTTTTGAATGGTCTTGAACATATCATAAGCTGTAGTTAGTTTTGAAATGGTTGGGAGAATGTGATCTTTAACAACATCAATTATGATTTTCTTAGCCTTGTTGTTGTGTCTTTTCCAGGTTGTTTTCTCTGGCTCGTCTTCGGGCATCTTAGTATCTTCTTCTATGTATGCATCTAGTTTGAGTTCTTGAAGAATTGTTGTTATTTGAATTCACCATGAGATGAAGTTGGATGCGCCTTCGAGTCTATCCTCCACTCTAACACTATTCATCATGATTGATTTTTCCTTTGATTATGAGTGCAAGTCTGAATTTTTTTTAGAAAAGAGGTGTCACCATTTTATTGTTTCTCTACCAACGTGGCTCTGATACCATGTTAAGGAATTTAGATTAGAGATATAGAATATAATAGTCTGGTAATATGTAGTGAGGATAGACTTTAATAAGATCACTACAATGAATATGTTTTACCTCCAATGTGTATATATATATAACTCTAACTATTAATCTTCTACGATAATATCGACAGCTTGCTGGTTCGTGAAACTGCCACAGTTATTGGTTTTAGTTCACAGCAAGTGTCGATGCCTATAAATAAAAGGATGAAGAGTCATGTCCATGTAGGGGCATGACTTCTATGTGGCTTATGCCACGTAGAGTCATGACCCTACGGGGACATGATCCTTCATTCAATATCGATATATATTACTTGTTTCAATCCGAATGAAACTATATCCTTAACAAATCTTCCATATGGATTTCCATTGTACAGATTTGATACCGGGAGCAAATTTACCAAACAACGAAGTGTATAGAATGAGCCCCAAAGAGAATGAAGAGATAGACAAACTAACCTAGTGATTATTAGATAAAGGTTTGATAAGAGAAAGTTTAAGTTCATGTGCATTACTAGCAGTTTTGGCACCCAAGAAGGCTGGAGAATGGTGTGCATGAGTTCCAAAGATATTAATAAAATAAAAATCAAGTATATGTCCCCATTGCCTCATACGAATGACTTGATATTGATTTGAAAAGTGGGTACCATCAAATAAGGATTAGAGAAGGGGATGAATGGAAGGATACAATAAAGACAAAGGGGGGGGTTATATGAGCAGCTTGTAATGCCATTTGTTCTCACAAATGCTCCAAGCACATTTGGTGCAGAGGCACCTAAAGTACAAGAGATAAATGAGTTTAAGAGTCCTTATATCATGTATTAAAATATATTTGATTCATTTGTGATGTATTTGAGTCTAAATGTAAGGCTATGTGAAGCCATTTATATGACATTGTTAATATTGTTATGTTAAGATCCTAGTTTGATCAAGAAGACAAAAATATGAAAGAATGTCTAATAAAGGCTAAAAATCATGTAAAAGGTCTTAAATAGGTTATTTGGACATGTCTAGGGTGATTTTACAAAGTGTGGAGTCATTTTTATTAAGTGTCATAAAAGTTGTCAAAATGCATAAAAATTGTAAAGCATGAAACAATGCAAAAAGGCATTAAAAGTTGTCAAAAGGAAGATGAAAGGTCATAAGGGTGGTTAAGTGGTTTCTAACTACCTAAATATGTATAAATATGATGTATTGGTCGAACCAAATCATATGGGAGAGAATAGAGAAAGAGGAGAACATTTTGGAGCAATTGAGTGAATTTGAATCTCTTATTTTGATTGGTTTTTTTTGTTAAGTTGTTGTTTCCAGGCCTTGTACGGCCATGTACGGCCTGGAAACCCTATAATATAGTAATGGTTAGATAGTATATTGAATCCTCTTTCCTATACTTTTTGTTTGATCAATTTTTATTAACTATGGAGGAAGTTATGAGATTTTTCGTGAAAGTTAGTATTTCCAGATTCAGGATTTCTGAGAACAGTCATAGTGAAATGCGTGGTAAGAACGCATATGGAAGATTCAAGAAATCTAATTATATTCATTGGAAATATATTTGAGTAATATTTAATTTCCTTTTGGTTTGGTTCAATTTCATGATGATTTGTGGAATCTATGACATTTTTAATGAAGACTGGTTTTAAACCCTCTTCAATGGAGTTGCAGGAAAAGAGTTGTGATGGTATAATTATTTATGATTGGTAAAAATAAATAGTTTACATATTCAAAAACTAGATTCATATATTCTTCAGATGGAATTGGTTTGGTATGATTTTAAATTGTTTTGAGAAAGATATATGATGCCCTATGCAGGGGTTGGAGTTTTAAATCTGGATTATGACAGAGACATGGATCAGAATTTATAGTCTGAAAAATAATTGTTTGGGGAATCAAATGA
The DNA here is from genome assembly GCF_030272615.1 of Cryptomeria japonica. Taxonomy (NCBI): domain Eukaryota; kingdom Viridiplantae; phylum Streptophyta; class Pinopsida; order Cupressales; family Cupressaceae; genus Cryptomeria; species Cryptomeria japonica. The sequence continues at coordinate 242,017,811 of NC_081409.1, read as the reverse complement.
GATTATCAGACCTTAAGATTTTATAAGATGATAGATAATGTAGTTATCTACAAACGTTGTATTTTCCAGAAATTTTGGTTTGGAGTTTTGGTTGGTCAAATAATTCAATCTTTAAAGACTGTCTTGAAGACAGCAATGTTGTGGTTTTCTTTATAAGTTGCCTTTGTTCAAAGATATTATTGAATGAATGTTGAAAGGATCATAAAGGATCCTATTGATCATTTGGTTTGTAAGATGCTCTGCATCAAATTGGTATCAGAGCTTGAAGATCTTGAGTGTGTGGGTAGAGCGCCGAGGGAGGCAATCCACACCAGGACCTTGGAGATTTGGTATTTGTTTTGTTGATGAGTTTTGGTTGCAGGTGCTCATCCATCTTGCTGCATATGAAGGTTGGGTTGTGTAAAGGGCCAAGAGAAGGTCTAGGGCCAAGGAGTGGTCCAGTTGATTGCCAAGAGACTAGGGAGAGAGGCATAGAGAAGGACTCCTAGGTGAGGCATTTGGGAGAGTTGTTTGTGGTGAGTTTGAAGCGGCAATTGAAAAGGTGGATCTTTGACTGATAAGGCACCATGGAGTTGCAGCCATTAATACTCCACTGATAGGAGTATTTGAGAAGATAATTTTGAGGACAGTCCTGTGTCCTAAAGGGAGAAGATGATGGTGATAAAGGCATGAAGAGGAAAAGGCAAATGAAGGTAAAGATGAAGATTTTTGTCACAATTTTTTTTGCAGGTTATGGCACACCTTTCCAAGAGACTTGGAAAATTTTCAAGGTTGGCAGTATGGTGCAGAGGCACCTAAAGTACAAGAGATAAATGAGTTTAAGAGTCCTTATATCATGTATTAAAATATATTTGATTCATTTGTGATGTATTTGAGTCTAAATGTAAGGCTATGTGAAGCCATTTATATGACATTGTTAATATTGTTATGTTAAGATCCTAGTTTGATCAAGAAGACAAAAATATGAAAGAATGTCTAATAAAGGCTAAAAATCATGTAAAAGGTCTTAAATAGGTTATTTGGACATGTCTAGGGTGATTTTACAAAGTGTGGAGTCATTTTTATTAAGTGTCATAAAAGTTGTCAAAATGCATAAAAATTGTAAAGCATGAAACAATGCAAAAAGGCATTAAAAGTTGTCAAAAGGAAGATGAAAGGTCATAAGGGTGGTTAAGTGGTTTCTAACTACCTAAATATGTATAAATATGATGTATTGGTCGAACCAAATCATATGGGAGAGAATAGAGAAAGAGGAGAACATTTTGGAGCAATTGAGTGAATTTGAATCTCTTATTTTGATTGGTTTTTTTTGTTAAGTTGTTGTTTCCAGGCCTTGTACGGCCATGTACGGCCTGGAAACCCTATAATATAGTAATGGTTAGATAGTATATTGAATCCTCTTTCCTATACCTTTTGTTTGATCAATTTTTATTAACTATGGAGGAAGTTATGAGATTTTTCGTGAAAGTTAGTATTTCCAGATTCAGGATTTCTGAGAACAGTCATAGTGAAATGCGTGGTAAGAACGCATATGGAAGATTCAAGAAATCTAATTATATTCATTGGAAATATATTTGAGTAATATTTAATTTCCTTTTGGTTTGGTTCAATTTCATGATGATTTGTGGAATCTATGACATTTTTAATGAAGACTGGTTTTAAACCCTCTTCAATGGAGTTGCAGGAAAAGAGTTGTGATGGTATAATTATTTATGATTGGTAAAAATAAATAGTTTACATATTCAAAAACTAGATTCATATATTCTTCAGATGGAATTGGTTTGGTATGATTTTAAATTGTTTTGAGAAAGATATATGATGCCCTATGCAGGGGTTGGAGTTTTAAATCTGGATTATGACAGAGACATGGATCAGAATTTATAGTCTGAAAAATAATTGTTTGGGGAATCAAATGAGATTATCAGACCTTAAGATTTTATAAGATGATAGATAATGTAGTTATCTACAAACGTTGTATTTTCCAGAAATTTTGGTTTGGAGTTTTGGTTGGTCAAATAATTCAATCTTTAAAGACTGTCTTGAAGACAGCAATGTTGTGGTTTTCTTTATAAGTTGCCTTTGTTCAAAGATATTATTGAATGAATGTTGAAAGGATCATAAAGGATCCTATTGATCATTTGGTTTGTAAGATGCTCTGCATCAAATTGGTATCAGAGCTTGAAGATCTTGAGTGTGTGGGTAGAGCGCCGAGGGAGGCAATCCACACCAGGACCTTGGAGATTTGGTATTTGTTTTGTTGATGAGTTTTGGTTGCAGGTGCTCATCCATCTTGCTGCATATGAAGGTTGGGTTGTGTAAAGGGCCAAGAGAAGGTCTAGGGCCAAGGAGTGGTCCAGTTGATTGCCAAGAGACTAGGGAGAGAGGCATAGAGAAGGACTCCTAGGTGAGGCATTTGGGAGAGTTGTTTGTGGTGAGTTTGAAGCGGCAATTGAAAAGGTGGATCTTTGACTGATAAGGCACCATGGAGTTGCAGCCATTAATACTCCACTGATAGGAGTATTTGAGAAGATAATTTTGAGGACAGTCCTGTGTCCTAAAGGGAGAAGATGATGGTGATAAAGGCATGAAGAGGAAAAGGCAAATGAAGGTAAAGATGAAGATTTTTGTCACAATTTTTTTTGCAGGTTATGGCACACCTTTCCAAGAGACTTGGAAAATTTTCAAGGTTGGCAGTATGGTGCAGAGGCACCTAAAGTACAAGAGATAAATGAGTTTAAGAGTCCTTATATCATGTATTAAAATATATTTGATTCATTTGTGATGTATTTGAGTCTAAATGTAAGGCTATGTGAAGCCATTTATATGACATTGTTAATATTGTTATGTTAAGATCCTAGTTTGATCAAGAAGACAAAAATATGAAAGAATGTCTAATAAAGGCTAAAAATCATGTAAAAGGTCTTAAATAGGTTATTTGGACATGTCTAGGGTGATTTTACAAAGTGTGGAGTCATTTTTATTAAGTGTCATAAAAGTTGTCAAAATGCATAAAAATTGTAAAGCATGAAACAATGCAAAAAGGCATTAAAAGTTGTCAAAAGGAAGATGAAAGGTCATAAGGGTGGTTAAGTGGTTTCTAACTACCTAAATATGTATAAATATGATGTATTGGTCGAACCAAATCATATGGGAGAGAATAGAGAAAGAGGAGAACATTTTGGAGCAATTGAGTGAATTTGAATCTCTTATTTTGATTGGTTTTTTTTGTTAAGTTGTTGTTTCCAGGCCTTGTACGGCCATGTACGGCCTGGAAACCCTATAATATAGTAATGGTTAGATAGTATATTGAATCCTCTTTCCTATACCTTTTGTTTGATCAATTTTTATTAACTATGGAGGAAGTTATGAGATTTTTCGTGAAAGTTAGTATTTCCAGATTCAGGATTTCTGAGAACAGTCATAGTGAAATGCGTGGTAAGAACGCATATGGAAGATTCAAGAAATCTAATTATATTCATTGGAAATATATTTGAGTAATATTTAATTTCCTTTTGGTTTGGTTCAATTTCATGATGATTTGTGGAATCTATGACATTTTTAATGAAGACTGGTTTTAAACCCTCTTCAATGGAGTTGCAGGAAAAGAGTTGTGATGGTATAATTATTTATGATTGGTAAAAATAAATAGTTTACATATTCAAAAACTAGATTCATATATTCTTCAGATGGAATTGGTTTGGTATGATTTTAAATTGTTTTGAGAAAGATATATGATGCCCTATGCAGGGGTTGGAGTTTTAAATCTGGATTATGACAGAGACATGGATCAGAATTTATAGTCTGAAAAATAATTGTTTGGGGAATCAAATGAGATTATCAGACCTTAAGATTTTATAAGATGATAGATAATGTAGTTATCTACAAACGTTGTATTTTCCAGAAATTTTGGTTTGGAGTTTTGGTTGGTCAAATAATTCAATCTTTAAAGACTGTCTTGAAGACAGCAATGTTGTGGTTTTCTTTATAAGTTGCCTTTGTTCAAAGATATTATTGAATGAATGTTGAAAGGATCATAAAGGATCCTATTGATCATTTGGTTTGTAAGATGCTCTGCATCAAATTGGTATCAGAGCTTGAAGATCTTGAGTGTGTGGGTAGAGCGCCGAGGGAGGCAATCCACACCAGGACCTTGGAGATTTGGTATTTGTTTTGTTGATGAGTTTTGGTTGCAGGTGCTCATCCATCTTGCTGCATATGAAGGTTGGGTTGTGTAAAGGGCCAAGAGAAGGTCTAGGGCCAAGGAGTGGTCCAGTTGATTGCCAAGAGACTAGGGAGAGAGGCATAGAGAAGGACTCCTAGGTGAGGCATTTGGGAGAGTTGTTTGTGGTGAGTTTGAAGCGGCAATTGAAAAGGTGGATCTTTGACTGATAAGGCACCATGGAGTTGCAGCCATTAATACTCCACTGATAGGAGTATTTGAGAAGATAATTTTGAGGACAGTCCTGTGTCCTAAAGGGAGAAGATGATGGTGATAAAGGCATGAAGAGGAAAAGGCAAATGAAGGTAAAGATGAAGATTTTTGTCACAATTTTTTTTGCAGGTTATGGCACACCTTTCCAAGAGACTTGGAAAATTTTCAAGGTTGGCAGTATGGTGCAGAGGCACCTAAAGTACAAGAGATAAATGAGTTTAAGAGTCCTTATATCATGTATTAAAATATATTTGATTCATTTGTGATGTATTTGAGTCTAAATGTAAGGCTATGTGAAGCCATTTATATGACATTGTTAATATTGTTATGTTAAGATCCTAGTTTGATCAAGAAGACAAAAATATGAAAGAATGTCTAATAAAGGCTAAAAATCATGTAAAAGGTCTTAAATAGGTTATTTGGACATGTCTAGGGTGATTTTACAAAGTGTGGAGTCATTTTTATTAAGTGTCATAAAAGTTGTCAAAATGCATAAAAATTGTAAAGCATGAAACAATGCAAAAAGGCATTAAAAGTTGTCAAAAGGAAGATGAAAGGTCATAAGGGTGGTTAAGTGGTTTCTAACTACCTAAATATGTATAAATATGATGTATTGGTCGAACCAAATCATATGGGAGAGAATAGAGAAAGAGGAGAACATTTTGGAGCAATTGAGTGAATTTGAATCTCTTATTTTGATTGGTTTTTTTTGTTAAGTTGTTGTTTCCAGGCCTTGTACGGCCATGTACGGCCTGGAAACCCTATAATATAGTAATGGTTAGATAGTATATTGAATCCTCTTTCCTATACTTTTTGTTTGATCAATTTTTATTAACTATGGAGGAAGTTATGAGATTTTTCGTGAAAGTTAGTATTTCCAGATTCAGGATTTCTGAGAACAGTCATAGTGAAATGCGTGGTAAGAACGCATATGGAAGATTCAAGAAATCTAATTATATTCATTGGAAATATATTTGAGTAATATTTAATTTCCTTTTGGTTTGGTTCAATTTCATGATGATTTGTGGAATCTATGACATTTTTAATGAAGACTGGTTTTAAACCCTCTTCAATGGAGTTGCAGGAAAAGAGTTGTGATGGTATAATTATTTATGATTGGTAAAAATAAATAGTTTACATATTCAAAAACTAGATTCATATATTCTTCAGATGGAATTGGTTTGGTATGATTTTAAATTGTTTTGAGAAAGATATATGATGCCCTATGCAGGGGTTGGAGTTTTAAATCTGGATTATGACAGAGACATGGATCAGAATTTATAGTCTGAAAAATAATTGTTTGGGGAATCAAATGAGATTATCAGACCTTAAGATTTTATAAGATGATAGATAATGTAGTTATCTACAAACGTTGTATTTTCCAGAAATTTTGGTTTGGAGTTTTGGTTGGTCAAATAATTCAATCTTTAAAGACTGTCTTGAAGACAGCAATGTTGTGGTTTTCTTTATAAGTTGCCTTTGTTCAAAGATATTATTGAATGAATGTTGAAAGGATCATAAAGGATCCTATTGATCATTTGGTTTGTAAGATGCTCTGCATCAAATTGGTATCAGAGCTTGAAGATCTTGAGTGTGTGGGTAGAGCGCCGAGGGAGGCAATCCACACCAGGACCTTGGAGATTTGGTATTTGTTTTGTTGATGAGTTTTGGTTGCAGGTGCTCATCCATCTTGCTGCATATGAAGGTTGGGTTGTGTAAAGGGCCAAGAGAAGGTCTAGGGCCAAGGAGTGGTCCAGTTGATTGCCAAGAGACTAGGGAGAGAGGCATAGAGAAGGACTCCTAGGTGAGGCATTTGGGAGAGTTGTTTGTGGTGAGTTTGAAGCGGCAATTGAAAAGGTGGATCTTTGACTGATAAGGCACCATGGAGTTGCAGCCATTAATACTCCACTGATAGGAGTATTTGAGAAGATAATTTTGAGGACAGTCCTGTGTCCTAAAGGGAGAAGATGATGGTGATAAAGGCATGAAGAGGAAAAGGCAAATGAAGGTAAAGATGAAGATTTTTGTCACAATTTTTTTTGCAGGTTATGGCACACCTTTCCAAGAGACTTGGAAAATTTTCAAGGTTGGCAGTATGGTGCAGAGGCACCTAAAGTACAAGAGATAAATGAGTTTAAGAGTCCTTATATCATGTATTAAAATATATTTGATTCATTTGTGATGTATTTGAGTCTAAATGTAAGGCTATGTGAAGCCATTTATATGACATTGTTAATATTGTTATGTTAAGATCCTAGTTTGATCAAGAAGACAAAAATATGAAAGAATGTCTAATAAAGGCTAAAAATCATGTAAAAGGTCTTAAATAGGTTATTTGGACATGTCTAGGGTGATTTTACAAAGTGTGGAGTCATTTTTATTAAGTGTCATAAAAGTTGTCAAAATGCATAAAAATTGTAAAGCATGAAACAATGCAAAAAGGCATTAAAAGTTGTCAAAAGGAAGATGAAAGGTCATAAGGGTGGTTAAGTGGTTTCTAACTACCTAAATATGTATAAATATGATGTATTGGTCGAACCAAATCATATGGGAGAGAATAGAGAAAGAGGAGAACATTTTGGAGCAATTGAGTGAATTTGAATCTCTTATTTTGATTGGTTTTTTTTGTTAAGTTGTTGTTTCCAGGCCTTGTACGGCCATGTACGGCCTGGAAACCCTATAATATAGTAATGGTTAGATAGTATATTGAATCCTCTTTCCTATACCTTTTGTTTGATCAATTTTTATTAACTATGGAGGAAGTTATGAGATTTTTCGTGAAAGTTAGTATTTCCAGATTCAGGATTTCTGAGAACAGTCATAGTGAAATGCGTGGTAAGAACGCATATGGAAGATTCAAGAAATCTAATTATATTCATTGGAAATATATTTGAGTAATATTTAATTTCCTTTTGGTTTGGTTCAATTTCATGATGATTTGTGGAATCTATGACATTTTTAATGAAGACTGGTTTTAAACCCTCTTCAATGGAGTTGCAGGAAAAGAGTTGTGATGGTATAATTATTTATGATTGGTAAAAATAAATAGTTTACATATTCAAAAACTAGATTCATATATTCTTCAGATGGAATTGGTTTGGTATGATTTTAAATTGTTTTGAGAAAGATATATGATGCCCTATGCAGGGGTTGGAGTTTTAAATCTGGATTATGACAGAGACATGGATCAGAATTTATAGTCTGAAAAATAATTGTTTGGGGAATCAAATGAGATTATCAGACCTTAAGATTTTATAAGATGATAGATAATGTAGTTATCTACAAACGTTGTATTTTCCAGAAATTTTGGTTTGGAGTTTTGGTTGGTCAAATAATTCAATCTTTAAAGACTGTCTTGAAGACAGCAATGTTGTGGTTTTCTTTATAAGTTGCCTTTGTTCAAAGATATTATTGAATGAATGTTGAAAGGATCATAAAGGATCCTATTGATCATTTGGTTTGTAAGATGCTCTGCATCAAATTGGTATCAGAGCTTGAAGATCTTGAGTGTGTGGGTAGAGCGCCGAGGGAGGCAATCCACACCAGGACCTTGGAGATTTGGTATTTGTTTTGTTGATGAGTTTTGGTTGCAGGTGCTCATCCATCTTGCTGCATATGAAGGTTGGGTTGTGTAAAGGGCCAAGAGAAGGTCTAGGGCCAAGGAGTGGTCCAGTTGATTGCCAAGAGACTAGGGAGAGAGGCATAGAGAAGGACTCCTAGGTGAGGCATTTGGGAGAGTTGTTTGTGGTGAGTTTGAAGCGGCAATTGAAAAGGTGGATCTTTGACTGATAAGGCACCATGGAGTTGCAGCCATTAATACTCCACTGATAGGAGTATTTGAGAAGATAATTTTGAGGACAGTCCTGTGTCCTAAAGGGAGAAGATGATGGTGATAAAGGCATGAAGAGGAAAAGGCAAATGAAGGTAAAGATGAAGATTTTTGTCACAATTTTTTTTGCAGGTTATGGCACACCTTTCCAAGAGACTTGGAAAATTTTCAAGGTTGGCAGTATGGTGCAGAGGCACCTAAAGTACAAGAGATAAATGAGTTTAAGAGTCCTTATATCATGTATTAAAATATATTTGATTCATTTGTGATGTATTTGAGTCTAAATGTAAGGCTATGTGAAGCCATTTATATGACATTGTTAATATTGTTATGTTAAGATCCTAGTTTGATCAAGAAGACAAAAATATGAAAGAATGTCTAATAAAGGCTAAAAATCATGTAAAAGGTCTTAAATAGGTTATTTGGACATGTCTAGGGTGATTTTACAAAGTGTGGAGTCATTTTTATTAAGTGTCATAAAAGTTGTCAAAATGCATAAAAATTGTAAAGCATGAAACAATGCAAAAAGGCATTAAAAGTTGTCAAAAGGAAGATGAAAGGTCATAAGGGTGGTTAAGTGGTTTCTAACTACCTAAATATGTATAAATATGATGTATTGGTCGAACCAAATCATATGGGAGAGAATAGAGAAAGAGGAGAACATTTTGGAGCAATTGAGTGAATTTGAATCTCTTATTTTGATTGGTTTTTTTTGTTAAGTTGTTGTTTCCAGGCCTTGTACGGCCATGTACGGCCTGGAAACCCTATAATATAGTAATGGTTAGATAGTATATTGAATCCTCTTTCCTATACTTTTTGTTTGATCAATTTTTATTAACTATGGAGGAAGTTATGAGATTTTTCGTGAAAGTTAGTATTTCCAGATTCAGGATTTCTGAGAACAGTCATAGTGAAATGCGTGGTAAGAACGCATATGGAAGATTCAAGAAATCTAATTATATTCATTGGAAATATATTTGAGTAATATTTAATTTCCTTTTGGTTTGGTTCAATTTCATGATGATTTGTGGAATCTATGACATTTTTAATGAAGACTGGTTTTAAACCCTCTTCAATGGAGTTGCAGGAAAAGAGTTGTGATGGTATAATTATTTATGATTGGTAAAAATAAATAGTTTACATATTCAAAAACTAGATTCATATATTCTTCAGATGGAATTGGTTTGGTATGATTTTAAATTGTTTTGAGAAAGATATATGATGCCCTATGCAGGGGTTGGAGTTTTAAATCTGGATTATGACAGAGACATGGATCAGAATTTATAGTCTGAAAAATAATTGTTTGGGGAATCAAATGAGATTATCAGACCTTAAGATTTTATAAGATGATAGATAATGTAGTTATCTACAAACGTTGTATTTTCCAGAAATTTTGGTTTGGAGTTTTGGTTGGTCAAATAATTCAATCTTTAAAGACTGTCTTGAAGACAGCAATGTTGTGGTTTTCTTTATAAGTTGCCTTTGTTCAAAGATATTATTGAATGAATGTTGAAAGGATCATAAAGGATCCTATTGATCATTTGGTTTGTAAGATGCTCTGCATCAAATTGGTATCAGAGCTTGAAGATCTTGAGTGTGTGGGTAGAGCGCCGAGGGAGGCAATCCACACCAGGACCTTGGAGATTTGGTATTTGTTTTGTTGATGAGTTTTGGTTGCAGGTGCTCATCCATCTTGCTGCATATGAAGGTTGGGTTGTGTAAAGGGCCAAGAGAAGGTCTAGGGCCAAGGAGTGGTCCAGTTGATTGCCAAGAGACTAGGGAGAGAGGCATAGAGAAGGACTCCTAGGTGAGGCATTTGGGAGAGTTGTTTGTGGTGAGTTTGAAGCGGCAATTGAAAAGGTGGATCTTTGACTGATAAGGCACCATGGAGTTGCAGCCATTAATACTCCACTGATAGGAGTATTTGAGAAGATAATTTTGAGGACAGTCCTGTGTCCTAAAGGGAGAAGATGATGGTGATAAAGGCATGAAGAGGAAAAGGCAAATGAAGGTAAAGATGAAGATTTTTGTCACAATTTTTTTTGCAGGTTATGGCACACCTTTCCAAGAGACTTGGAAAATTTTCAAGGTTGGCAGTATGGTGCAGAGGCACCTAAAGTACAAGAGATAAATGAGTTTAAGAGTCCTTATATCATGTATTAAAATATATTTGATTCATTTGTGATGTATTTGAGTCTAAATGTAAGGCTATGTGAAGCCATTTATATGACATTGTTAATATTGTTATGTTAAGATCCTAGTTTGATCAAGAAGACAAAAATATGAAAGAATGTCTAATAAAGGCTAAAAATCATGTAAAAGGTCTTAAATAGGTTATTTGGACATGTCTAGGGTGATTTTACAAAGTGTGGAGTCATTTTTATTAAGTGTCATAAAAGTTGTCAAAATGCATAAAAATTGTAAAGCATGAAACAATGCAAAAAGGCATTAAAAGTTGTCAAAAGGAAGATGAAAGGTCATAAGGGTGGTTAAGTGGTTTCTAACTACCTAAATATGTATAAATATGATGTATTGGTCGAACCAAATCATATGGGAGAGAATAGAGAAAGAGGAGAACATTTTGGAGCAATTGAGTGAATTTGAATCTCTTATTTTGATTGGTTTTTTTTGTTAAGTTGTTGTTTCCAGGCCTTGTACGGCCATGTACGGCCTGGAAACCCTATAATATAGTAATGGTTAGATAGTATATTGAATCCTCTTTCCTATACCTTTTGTTTGATCAATTTTTATTAACTATGGAGGAAGTTATGAGATTTTTCGTGAAAGTTAGTATTTCCAGATTCAGGATTTCTGAGAACAGTCATAGTGAAATGCGTGGTAAGAACGCATATGGAAGATTCAAGAAATCTAATTATATTCATTGGAAATATATTTGAGTAATATTTAATTTCCTTTTGGTTTGGTTCAATTTCATGATGATTTGTGGAATCTATGACATTTTTAATGAAGACTGGTTTTAAACCCTCTTCAATGGAGTTGCAGGAAAAGAGTTGTGATGGTATAATTATTTATGATTGGTAAAAATAAATAGTTTACATATTCAAAAACTAGATTCATATATTCTTCAGATGGAATTGGTTTGGTATGATTTTAAATTGTTTTGAGAAAGATATATGATGCCCTATGCAGGGGTTGGAGTTTTAAATCTGGATTATGACAGAGACATGGATCAGAATTTATAGTCTGAAAAATAATTGTTTGGGGAATCAAATGAGATTATCAGACCTTAAGATTTTATAAGATGATAGATAATGTAGTTATCTACAAACGTTGTATTTTCCAGAAATTTTGGTTTGGAGTTTTGGTTGGTCAAATAATTCAATCTTTAAAGACTGTCTTGAAGACAGCAATGTTGTGGTTTTCTTTATAAGTTGCCTTTGTTCAAAGATATTATTGAATGAATGTTGAAAGGATCATAAAGGATCCTATTGATCATTTGGTTTGTAAGATGCTCTGCATCAAATTGGTATCAGAGCTTGAAGATCTTGAGTGTGTGGGTAGAGCGCCGAGGGAGGCAATCCACACCAGGACCTTGGAGATTTGGTATTTGTTTTGTTGATGAGTTTTGGTTGCAGGTGCTCATCCATCTTGCTGCATATGAAGGTTGGGTTGTGTAAAGGGCCAAGAGAAGGTCTAGGGCCAAGGAGTGGTCCAGTTGATTGCCAAGAGACTAGGGAGAGAGGCATAGAGAAGGACTCCTAGGTGAGGCATTTGGGAGAGTTGTTTGTGGTGAGTTTGAAGCGGCAATTGAAAAGGTGGATCTTTGACTGATAAGGCACCATGGAGTTGCAGCCATTAATACTCCACTGATAGGAGTATTTGAGAAGATAATTTTGAGGACAGTCCTGTGTCCTAAAGGGAGAAGATGATGGTGATAAAGGCATGAAGAGGAAAAGGCAAATGAAGGTAAAGATGAAGATTTTTGTCACAATTTTTTTTGCAGGTTATGGCACACCTTTCCAAGAGACTTGGAAAATTTTCAAGGTTGGCAGTATGGTGCAGAGGCACCTAAAGTACAAGAGATAAATGAGTTTAAGAGTCCTTATATCATGTATTAAAATATATTTGATTCATTTGTGATGTATTTGAGTCTAAATGTAAGGCTATGTGAAGCCATTTATATGACATTGTTAATATTGTTATGTTAAGATCCTAGTTTGATCAAGAAGACAAAAATATGAAAGAATGTCTAATAAAGGCTAAAAATCATGTAAAAGGTCTTAAATAGGTTATTTGGACATGTCTAGGGTGATTTTACAAAGTGTGGAGTCATTTTTATTAAGTGTCATAAAAGTTGTCAAAATGCATAAAAATTGTAAAGCATGAAACAATGCAAAAAGGCATTAAAAGTTGTCAAAAGGAAGATGAAAGGTCATAAGGGTGGTTAAGTGGTTTCTAACTACCTAAATATGTATAAATATGATGTATTGGTCGAACCAAATCATATGGGAGAGAATAGAGAAAGAGGAGAACATTTTGGAGCAATTGAGTGAATTTGAATCTCTTATTTTGATTGGTTTTTTTTGTTAAGTTGTTGGTTCCAGGCCTTGTACGACCATGTACGGCCTGGAAACCCTATAATATAGTAATGGTTAGATAGTATATTGAATCCTCTTTCCTATACTTTTTGTTTGATCAATTTTTATTAACTATGGAGGAAGTTATGAGATTTTTCGTGAAAGTTAGTATTTCCAGATTCAGGATTTCTGAGAACAGTCATAGTGAAATGCGTGGTAAGAACGCATATGGAAGATTCAAGAACTCTAATTATATTCATTGGAAATATATTTGATTAATATTTAATTTCCTTTTGGTTTGGTTCAATTTCATGATGATTTGTGGAATCTATGACATTTTTAATGAAGACTGGTTTTAAACCCTCTTCAATGGAGTTGCAGGAAAAGAGTTGTGATGGTATAATTATTTATGATTGGTAAAAATAAATAGTTTACATATTCAAAAACTAGATTCATATATTCTTCAGATGGAATTGGTTTGGTATGATTTTAAATTGTTTTGAGAAAGATATATGATGCCCTATGCAGGGGTTGGAGTTTTAAATCTGGATTATGACAGAGACATGGATCAGAATTTATAGTCTGAAAAATAATTGTTTGGGGAATCAAATGAGATTATCAGACCTTAAGATTTTATAAGATGATAGATAATGTAGTTATCTACAAACGTTGTATTTTCCAGAAATTTTGGTTTGGAGTTTTGGTTGGTCAAATAATTCAATCTTTAAAGACTGTCTTGAAGACAGCAATGTTGTGGTTTTCTTTATAAGTTGCCTTTGTTCAAAGATATTATTGAATGAATGTTGAAAGGATCATAAAGGATCCTATTGATCATTTGGTTTGTAAGATGCTCTGCATCAAATTGGTATCAGAGCTTGAAGATCTTGAGTGTGTGGGTAGAGCGCCGAGGGAGGCAATCCACACCAGGACCTTGGAGATTTGGTATTTGTTTTGTTGATGAGTTTTGGTTGCAGGTGCTCATCCATCTTGCTGCATATGAAGGTTGGGTTGTGTAAAGGGCCAAGAGAAGGTCTAGGGCCAAGGAGTGGTCCAGTTGATTGCCAAGAGACTAGGGAGAGAGGCATAGAGAAGGACTCCTAGGTGAGGCATTTGGGAGAGTTGTTTGTGGTGAGTTTGAAGCGGCAATTGAAAAGGTGGATCTTTGACTGATAAGGCACCATGGAGTTGATGAATGAGGTTCTCAAACCATTTCTTGGTAAGTTTGTAATTGTTTATTTAGATGACATAATGATTTTTAGCAAAGAAAATGAGAAGCATCTGAAACATGTGAGGGTTGTTTTACAAAGATTAAGGGAAGAAAAGTTGTTGGTTAACCTTACGAAATGAATCTTTGTGAAAGAGGAGCTGGCATATTTAGCATTTGTGATTTCAAAAGAAGGCTTATGAATGGACCCTAAAAAGGTTAAAGCAATCCTAGATTGGCCCACACCTAGAAGCATGTTTGAAACAAGGAGTTTCCATGGTTTGGCAAGCTTCTAAAAGAAGTTTATCAGATATTTTAGTATCATATGTGCTCCTTTCATCAAAACAATGAAGGGAGAAATATGGGAGTTCAAGTGGAAAACTACAAAAAAATGAAGCTTCAATATTTTGAAGGAGAAGGTGACCAAACAACCCATACTAACTTTATCAAATTTAAATAAAGTGTTCCAAGTTAATTATGACGCAAGCGGGACATCCATAGGAGGAGTTATGAGTCAAGAGAAGAGATCTATAGCTTACTTAGTGAGAAGCTAAATGAATCTAAGAGGAAATATTTAGTGTATGGTCAAGAGTTCTATGCTATTGTGTAGGCACTTAAGAAGTGGAAACATTACCTATTGTCCAAGGAGTTTGTCCTCAAGACTGATCATCATGCATTACAAATCATTAATAACCAAGGTAAGCTAAATCAAAGGCATATGAAGTGGGTTGAATTTATTCAAAGTTATTCATTTGTTCTAAACATAGTAGTGGAAAATAAAATTAATTAGTTGATGTATTAGGTAGGAGGCGTTTGTTGTTGATGGAAATGAAAGTAAATATTTTGGGTTTTGATTCAATGAAGGAGATGTATGAGAAGGACCCTGATTTTTGTGAGGCATGGACAACTTGTAATTGTCCAATTGAAAAGGATAGAACTAAATGGCTGGAATATTTCCTTCTAGTGGGATTATAATTTAAGGGGCAACGATTATGCATTCTAAGTGGATCAACAAGAGAAAATTTAATTAGAGAAAAACATAGTGGGGGACTTGGAGAACACTTTGGAGTGGATACATTTGGGGAAACTTAGTGGTGGTTATTATTGGCCACAAATGAGTAAGGATGTAAAGAGTATTGTGCAAAGGTGTTCAATATATCAATATACCAAAGGGTCAAGCTAAAACACGAGGCTATATCAGCCTTTGCCAATCCCAAAGAGACAATGGGAAGAAGTATGGATTTCATTCTTAGGCTACCAAAGACTCAAAAAGGAAATGATTCTATTTTTGTTGTGATGGATGGATTCTCAAGAATGGAACATTTCATTCCATGCAAGAAATCAAATAATGCATCACACATTGCAAATTTGTTTTTGAAGGAAGTTGTAAGGCTACATGGTTTTCCAAAAGTATTGTTTCAAATAGGGATACTGAATTTGTTGGTCATTATTGGAAGACATTGTGGAAGAGGTTGGATACAAAATTAAATTTTAGTTCAACCTATCATCCTTAAATAAATGGACAAATGGAAGTGTTCAACTGAAGCCTTGGAAATTTGTTGAGGTGTTTGATTGATGGGAAGCCAAAATAATGGGACGTGCTTTTAGCACAAGTAGAATTTGCTTACAATAACCCTATCAACAAAAGTATAAGTAAGAGTTTTCATATTGTTTATGGATTTAGCCCTAGAGGAGTTCATGAATTAAGAGATAGTGCAAATTTGGGAAAAAGAAGTGTTGTATTTTAAGACCATAATAATATTTTCAAGAATTACACTAGGGAATAAGGGAGAAGTTAGAAGTAAGCACCAAGAGATAAAATGAGCATGTTGAATTAAAAAGGAGAAAGCAAGAATTTGAGGTGGAAGACTTGGTATTAGCTCATCCACCAAAGGAGAGATTTTAGTAATGTAGTTTTTAAGTTGTTGTTGTTAAATAGTTCAAATAACCGAAAGACAACTGAGAGGGGGGGGGGGGGTGAATCAATTGTCATAGATTACCGAAACATTCAACAATTAAAATTTTAATACCGGAACCCAAAACATTAATATCAGAATGCTTAAACCAAATACCTGAATAACAAATAAACCAATAAATAATAATCAGAGAATAAATACCATCCACATGACACCAAGATTTATAAGTGGAAAACCTGGTAAAGGGAAAAACCATGGTGGGAAGGCTACCCACAGTTAGATAATACTTCTGCAGTAAGTATGTGAATTACAGTTGAGGGGCCTACACTTGCAGGAAGGCCAATAGCCTAGAGCGCACTACTCATCACAAAAGGAGTCTCACTGACTGCATAGAAATCTAGACTACAATCTGGAAGAATGAATGAATTGCAAAGATAGCATCTCCTATGCCTAAATATAGTTCCGGTTAAGCTCAATACCAAAGGAATAAATCCTCTTACATAAACCCAACTCGATCTCCAATGATCAACCAAATCCTCTACCTGAATGATATTACATTATTCACACATTACATATCCATATCCCATACCATGACCATGATCTACAATGAGATCTTACATCATATATATATATACAAACCCTCGACCATAAACAATCACGTCGGCCACCAGACAATAAACTAATTACATAATTGCAAAACATGTTGGCCTTAGACCAAACAAATAATATCCAACCCATAAGACATCCCGAAAATGCATCGAGAGGTCCAATCCACACGTTACATTAAGCTGACCCATAACCTAGATCAATAGGGACCCAATATAGGTCCACACGCTAAATCGATGATCCCAATCCACCAAGTCTCTAACATGATCACCATCAACATCCTGAAACCATACCAGAAGATGCACCAACACCACTTATGCAATTCATCAAAGATCTTCATCAAAGCTCTGTCGGTGAAACCCTTGCTGGAACCACAAACCAAGCTTCCAAGAAAACATGATAGCACCTGATCGCCAGACCAAAAACAACTAACTGAATATGAACATGAGTAAGCCAATTCCATAACCAAATCATACCAGAGCATATTAGATCATGTCGGATCCAAACCAACTAGAAACCACAAAACCTACTAGGACCATAAGGGTGGCGGTAAAGCATCCAAAATAGCTAGTATTGACATCAATGAAAAAACATCAATGCAACACATAATCAATTCCTCCAAATGGCCAACAATCTCCCCCTTTGGCATTGATGACAACACTAGATGTGAAAAACATCTAAGTACCAAGAAATGCCAAACAAGTCTCCCCCAATGGAAGACAACCAACAATCTCCCACTCAAAGATATAACAATTAAGTTATGAAACAAAGACCAAACTCCCCCTGTGAATGCTATCTCTGTCAAGCTCTGAATTACACATATCTCTTCCCCTAATGTATACAAGTCCTTTTTTTTCACATCAACATCTCTTCCCCTTTGACATCAATGCTAGAAATCTGACAAAAATATCATAGAAAAAACAAAAACCACTGAATAAAAAAGCTAGCTACTCCCCCAGAGCAGTAGAATCCCCACATCAGTGCCTGAATGAATAATATCTCTGATAATGCATACCGGAATGATGCCAAAAAGTATCAATCAGTTCTCTACAAGAGGGGCAGAAACCCCTAACCTATCTCTTAGATACTCAAATGATTCTTTAGGCAAAGATTTAGTGAAAATATTTGCAATCTGCTCTTTAGTGTTCACATAAACTAGTCTAACTTCATTTTCTTCCACCTTCTCCTTCAAAAAGTTATACTTGATAGATATGTGCTTTGTCTTAGAGTGAAATACCAAATTCTTTGATATGTCAATAGCAATAGAGTTATCACAGTGAATAACTACCAGTTCAATGCAATGCACTTTGATATCCTTCAACATTTGCTTCATCTGTAAAACCTGTGTACAATTAGTAGCAACAACAACATACTCAGCTTCAATAGTAAATAAAGAAGTACATGATTATTTCTTGTTGATCCATGAAACCAACTTCTTTCCAAGAAAGAAAGCTCCACCAGAAGTACTTTTCCGGTCATCAACATCTCCAACCCAATTAGCATCTATATATGCACATAAAGTAAAGTCATCATCCTTAGGGTACCACGACCCATATTCTGATGTACCTTGTAAGTATCTAAAAATCCTTTTCATCGCACTCTCATGATTTTCTCTAGGATCACTCTAAAATCTAGATGCAATACAAACATCATTCATTATGTCAGGCCTAGTCTGAGTCAAATAAAGCAGACCTCCAATCATAGATTTGCATCTTGTAGGATTCACTGGTGCAGCAACATCTTTCCTTGTCAATTTCTCACTTGTAACCATAGGAGTACTTACCGGTTTAGAATCCCCATACCAAATTTATTCAACAATTCCCTAGCATACTTTGTTTGACAGATGAAAATACCTTTATGAGTCTGAGTAATCTGCAACCTAAGAAATTTTTTATTTCCCTAATCATAGACATTTCAAATTCCTTCTCCATATTTTTTAGAAAATTTCATGTATAACTTATCTTCATCTCGAAAAATCATGTCATCAACAAATACTTTAATAATCAATATATCATTATCAGTGATCTTATAATATAAATTACTGTTAGCATTACCCTTAGTAAAACCAAGCTTCAAAAGATATTTATCCTATCTTCCATACCAAGCTCTAGGTGCCTGTTTCAATCCATATAAAGATTTCCTTAACCTGCAAACCATGTTTGTATCATTTGAAAGTGAAAAACCATCAGGTTGCTCAATATAAAATTCCTCATCAAGATCCCCATTCAAAAATGCACACTTAACATCCATCTGATAAACCTTGTAGTTTTTATGGGCAGCATAGGCAAGAAATAATCTTACAGCTTCAATCCTAGCTACAGGTGCAAAATTCTCACCATAATCAATTCCTTCCTTATGAGAATATCCTTTACAAACCAATCTAGCCTTATTCCTTACAACTTTACCATTCTCATTCAATTTATTCCTAAAAACCCATTTAGTTCCAATAACATTCTTATTTTTAAGTCGGGGAACTAAAGTTCATGTGTTATTCTTCTCAATTTGATCTAATTCTTCTTCCATAGCTTTCAACCAACATTCATCTTTACAAGCTTCAATTACTAATACCGGTTCAACTTGAAAAACTAAACATACCTCATTAGTTGCCAATCTTCTTCTTGTCATCACTCCATTGCTCTTATCCCCAATGATTTGATCTTCTGAATGATTCAATCTCACATACCTAGGAGTCTTCTGACTCTCTGTTCCTCTTCCCGGTTCTTCAATTACTATTGAATTTTCTGATACTGCCAAAGTAACTAGTTCAACACTCTATTCCAGTAAAGACGCTACTAGTTCAGATATAATCATTTCCATCATTGGTTCTTGCTCATAAACTATGATTTGACCTCTATTCAGCTTATCCACCTTGACATTAGCACTCTCCACAATTCTCTGAAATCTCTTGTTATAACATCTATATGCTTTGCTTTCATTAGAACAACCAAGAAAAATTCCTTCATCACATCTATGATCAAATTTTTCAATGATATCATCTCTCTTGATATAACATTTACTACCAATGATTCTGAAATACTTAACTGTAGGTGTATTGCCAAACCATAATTCATAAGGTGTCTTATCGGTTCCTCCTTTGATATGTACTCTGTTGAATGTATAAAATGTTGTGCTCACTGCTTCTCTCCAGTAGATATGAGGTAGAATAGCTTCCATCATCATTGTTCTAGCAGCATCCAAGATAGTTTTGTTCTTCCTTTCCACAACTCCATTCTGATGAGGTGTCCCGGGAGCAAAAAATTGTCTCATAATACCATGCTTCTCACAAAAGTTATTAAATTCAATGGATGTGAATTCACCACCATGATCTAACCTCAAACATTTAATCTTCAATCCTATCTCATTTTTCACTTTAGCCTTAAAGATTTTAAACTTTTCAAAAGCTTCAGATTTCTCCCTTAGAAAAGTAACCCACATCATTCTAGAATAATCAGCAATGATTAGCATGAAATATCTATCACCTTGAAAACTTTTAACTCTAGCAGGGCCACACAAATTAGTATGAATAAGATCAAGAACATCATTATATTTATCTTGTATACTCCTAAAAGAGGTTCTGACCTATTTACCCATTTGACATTCTTTACATACCGGATTATAGGGCTTCACAATCTTAGGTATATCTCTAACTGCCTTAGTTGAACTGATCTTTACAATGCAATCAAAATTCACATGACACAACCTTTTATGCTATAGCCAGCTCTCATCAATTTGTGCAATCAAACATGCCTTCTCATCGGAATTAAAATTAAATATAATACCTTTTGTTAGTGTACCAGTTGCAATCTCCAAACCAGATTTGTTAATGATTTTGCATTTTCCATCCTTGAACTATAATTGAAATCCCTTATCCACCAATTGTCCTACACTCAAAAGATTATGATTCAAACCTTCAACAAAATAAACATTATCAGTATTGGGCTTACCATCCAATGATATAGTTCCTTTTTCTTTGATCATACATGCTTTGTCATCTCCAAATCTAACCAGACCACCATCAAATTCTTGCAAAGATAGAAAATTCATTTTATCTCCAGTCATATGATGTGAACATCCACTGTCAATTACCCATTCATCCTTGTCTTCAATTTTAGTAGCAAGTGCCTTCTCTTCAGGTACATTCTCTTCCAGTGTTGGAACATCTTCCTTGGTAGCCAAGAACACCCATTCCTTCCCATTGCCGAAACCACTAGCAGAGTCTTCTGCTGGTTCATCATCAAAATCAGTCACACATTCCTCATTCGCCCTGTAGCATGATTTGTCTCTGTTTTACCTGTACTTATACTTGTTCTGATATCCAGGGTTAGGCTTAAAAAATCTTCTAACTCTTTCTTTTAATCTTGAATTCCTTTTAGGACATCTAGATGCAAAATGACCAATCTTATTACATGCAAAACATTTAAAAGGTGTTTTTCCTTCATACTTACTTCCTACCGGTCTTTTAGGCACTTTTCTAGCAATTAGTGCTTCAAGTTGCTCAAAATCATCATCTTCTCTCTTCATATCATCCAATTCCTTTGCATATAAAGATTTCCAATCTTGCTTAACGATTGATGATGTAGATGCATGAAAAGCAGGTTCAAACTTCACAGCTCTGGAAGGTCCAAATTCTTCAAGCTCAAAAGCAGATAATTTCCCAACCAAGGTATCTTTGTTGACAGAAGTATTAGCCATTTTTCTTAATTCATTAATTTCAATAGCCTTCATCTTGTAAGCTAGTGGTAGGTCTCTCAGAACTTTAGAAACTATTTCATCTTCTCTCAGAGTTCCACCACAACATTGAATCCCCATAATAATCTCACTTACCCTTTCCATGAATGCAGTAATTCTTTCATCTTCTTCCATCTTCAGGTTTTCATATATCACTCAGTAAACATAAAGTTTATCAATCTTCACAGTAGGGTCACCTTCATTAAGAGTCTCCAACTTATCCCATATAGCCTTTTCAGATGATTTGTTAGTTAATCCCATTATTTGCTGATCAGAAAGTGCACAAGAGGGCTTCTCTTGCTTTACAATCATTCTCAAGCTCCTTATCCAAGTTTGTCAGAGGAGGATTGCTGGATTATGAGGTGTAACACCATTCTATGTGATCTCCCAAATCTCCTTGCCAAAAAATCTCAGATAAGTCTCCATCCGAATATTCCATACTGTGTAATTTGTTCCATCAAGCCTAGGAATATCTCTCCGAAAGATAGCTCTAGATGAACTAGATGAACTTGAACTGTTAGTCGCCATAGGATCTTCCTCAAGAGGTTAAGCAATCTATAGAGAGGACCAGAGCTCTAATACCAATTGTTAGAAAATTCAAATAACTAAAAGACAACTGAGAGGGGGGGGGGGGGGGTGAATCAGTTGTCACAGGTTACCGAAACATTAAGCAATTAAAACTTTAATACCGAAACCCAAAACATTAATACCAGAATAATAGATAAAC